>NC_137813.1:55250449-55310449 GCF_963921795.1 Nannobrachium achirus
CACACACACACGCACGCTCACACACACACACACACACACACACACACACACACACACACACACACACACACACACACACACACACACACACACACACACACACACACACACAATTCAATTCAAATGAGCTTTCATTGGCCTCACCTTGATCGGTTTGGTCAAGACACTGTTAGAGACAGTGGGCCCAATTCATCAATCTGGTCGTAAATATAGTGTAAATAAAGTGACTAAATCTGGCTTATATTTCTGTCTTACCTTCAAAATCCCTGACAAAAAACATTGCTGAATCTGACCCCTAACTTGGGAATTGTCCTAAATGCCGGTAAGATCAAAATATGAGCCGTAAAGTGCTTGATGAATCGGGCCCAGTAAGTCTACATCTGGTGTTCCATATGTGTACACCCTCTGTCTGGGCTATATTTCTTTCGGATTCTCTCAAGGTTAAATGTTTTTTTATTGTCTCATATCATGGATAGTCATGGTCACTTGGGGAAAAAAAACTCTCACTTGGATTGTCATGAATGATTCAGAGCTTTGTACAAAAGTGTCTCATGCAGGACAATGAATTAGTGTCCCAGCAGGGAGTTGTCATTGTCTCACTGCTCAGCTGCTGGTTTTGGTTGTGAAGATGCATGTGTAGAATTAGATTAGATCAGAAGTATTTGAAAAGTGATACAGTAACATATTGGAAAACATTTAAAATCATATAACAAAACAACGTGCCTCATGACTTAGGCCTACGTAATATAATAATATAATTATAATTATAATAATATAATGTTCATGCCTTTCTCTTTGCAAGGCATAAATAGTTCATAATATGCATAAATTGGTATCCAGCGACATCTAGTGACCATTTGTAGCAACGGCAGCAAACTGACTGAATGAAGGTAATGCAAAGTGCTGTACAGCATATATTAACCAGTAATAAATAGACATCAATGCAGCAAAATCAACACATTATGAATGGACAACGTTTTTAGGGTAGGGTAAAGTAGGACTGATATTGTGCAACAGTGTTACGGCCCGGCCTAGGGGAGCCTAAGCCGCAAAAAAAAAAGTTACCTGGTTACTGATCTCAAGATAGAATATCTACCAAGCATCTTCAAGTACACTGAAACAATGGATGAGGTGATTTGCAAACTACAATATCCATTCTCCAGGTCTTTCCCATAGGTCTTTGTCCAGTCCAGTGAACTTCTGGTCATTATTGTGCTGGAAAAAGTGTCGCGCTAAGAGCGCCTGCTAATTGTAAATTGTGAATCTTTGCCCCAGTCTCAAGTGAATATCAAATTTGAATCTCCATTCTTAACCCCCCACCCCACCCCCACCCCACCCCACCCCACCAGCTGAAGGTAACATTGTGGATGACTTAATTGTAATGTTTTCTGTGTACGGCATAGAGTTTACTGTACAGAATAGGAGCTGTTTTATGATATAACCTTCAGCCATTTCAATGGCAGCAGTGTCAGCAGTCATTTGATCACCATAATCACAGTCCACTTTGGTTTTAGAGTTAAACATGGAGGGCAAATGTTATATAATGAGTAAATCTAGAGTCAAATCACCCCCTCCCACAAAAGAAATGTGGTCCAGCGACCAGCGGGTTGCCAAACACACAAACCAACCATTATAGACAACTGGCCAGGCCTCCACAAAGCCATGCCAAGTGACTCACTCCATGGCAGTTACAGTGGCAAACTGGATGTGAGGAAGGGACCAATCTGCCGGAGGCACTATGTAGAAAGCAATGTTTCCCAAACATTTTAGCTCAAGACCAAAAAGATACATTTGGTGTCTTTCCGGGACCTAAACATGGGGTTTAAGTGGTTCATTCAGAATGCATTTTAATGTCGGACAAAGAAACACACCTATTCATAGATAATACCATGGTCTGTATTGTGACCAACTGCTGTAGAGTTCATAGGGATGTGTGACATTAATTGCATGGCCTTTTCTGCATTATAGCCTGTAGCAACATATTAGGTAGGATTAAAAGGCTAATGTATAATGTCTATCAAGTAGGCTACGGCAAGATACTGTAAATACATTGAGTAATAACCATTATCGTGAATGTTCTGTTGAGCTCATTTGCCTTCACAAGACAGTGGTTTCAAATGATTCATTTGTATACATATGGCAACAAGTGAAGGCCCCTTTGTACACTGCCATGTTAATTTACATTTGTTAGCATTAATGCAAAACATTCAGTATCACTCAACTAGACTTGTTTTAAAATATAAGCTTTGTAATGTTGGAACTTTTGAGCAAGACTTTAGCACTTATAGAATCATGCAACGTGGCATTTTAAGCTCATGGATCGTGGATACAAATGCCTTGTGAGACACCATATCACTACAGGTGGTGAACTGTTTGACTTAAGCCTAATTTATACTTCATTGTATGACCATGTCACTTGCTGAAAAGACCTGGTTTTCCAACTAAAAACACAACTGGTTAAATAATATTCATGTTGCAGTAGCAGATCTACTATGAAGACATTTATTAAAGCCTCTTAGTTTGCGTATGATTGGGGTAATGAGACCAAGTTGTAGTCAGTATAAAGAATAGCTTTTATGAATAAAGTTTCATCGGCTGTAAAAAAAAAAAAAAAAAAAAAAAACATATCCAAAAAAGTTAGATATCATTGCTGTCGGGTAAAAAACGCACATCTGCTCCCCGTAAATTAATGTCCTTTCATCATACAAGAATCGCACACAGATGTAGTGAAAATAGCAGAACCACAAGCTCACAAAGTGTTGACACATTGAGAGCTTGTGTATTGCCTATTTTCTCTGTTCATAAAAAAATAACCATTTTGGACATACAAGGTTTCACACCCAACAGAAATCATGTTAAAAAACATTGCCACAAGACCACATCTGACACAATAGCTTTATTTTTAACTAGACTATTGTGTGTGGCATACAAATAAAAATAAATCACCATCGTGGTACAAAACTAAAGCAGCATGAAATTTAACAAAAGAAAATAAAGGGATTCCAGCAGACTTTAAGTCTTGATGTCCTTCCAAATCCTGTAAAAAACAAACATGTTAAACAAGTTGGTGGTTGCTTGCAAAGAATAATTCTCCAGATTGTGCAGAAACCCAAAGAGCCGTTAACTGTTAGCTGCTTGCAGCTATCTAGTCTGTAGCTTTTCCTCGCCATTCCTTAGAACACGCGATCAAATTCAGTCTGGCTTGTGGTGGCTGGGTTTCTGTTCTGATTGGGCTGCTGCTGGGGCATGTGGCCCCTCCGTCTAGGCGGGGCCAAGTATTCAAACATGGAGGTGTTGTGGGTGGAAAGCATGTTCTTCAAGTCAGACGGCATGGGGTCAGACCAGAAGAAGTCGTGGTTGAGTGCATCGTCACTGTCTGTCCGCTGGGCTGGATCTAGAACCAGGAGTTTGTCTATTAGATCCAGAGCATATGGGTCCTTGACGTAGGCTTTGAGACGATCTTTGACTTTCCTCTTCTGCCCCTTGGGTAGTTCCATTTTCTGGTACAGCTCATATTTCTTGTCCACCCCAGGCCACACCTAAACAGAAATAGTTGAATAAATAAAGATACAGCAGGATTACAAAAAGGTACATTATGAATCAAAATAGAGTATAATACTAGAATAAACTAAAGTAGTATTATATTCTTTTTTATTTTACTACATTCTAATTTGAAGCAGAGTCCTGCAACGGGCCAGGTGATCCACATTTGACGGGTTAAACGGGCAGAAAATATACTTTTTATAAGTTTGCAGGTACGGGGATGGCCAGTACAGGACTTAACATTTAATTGTGAAAATCAGCACTGTTTCTGCCCAAACAACGTCAATCACCTCACACAGTAGCACACACAGTGAGCAGCAGCCTTCTGCTGGCAGGACACACACAAACACACAACCACAGCATGCATATAAACAAAGTAACAAAGATGTTCTTCACTGCTGCATGAATTGCGTTAGTCCATGTTCTCATCATAGCAAGGGTGGTTTAAAGGGATATATCTAAAAGAACGCTGTCAGCCGACCTGGCGTTTATGTAAATATATTGTGTCGCCAACACTGAGGACGTTGTGCGGCAACGATCGAGTGTGATGCCATTTGGAAATCATGGGTAGCATGCAGGCCATGGTTCTGTTTTTTTTTTTGACAGGCGGGGAGGGTCTGGTTTAGACAGTTATATAATCATGGGTAGCGGGTCGGTCCGCGGATCTGATTAATGAAGTGCAGGGTGGGCGCGGTTTGTCGAAATTGGACCAGTGCAGGACTCTGATTTGAAGCGGGGAAATTGGACTGCGGTCACGCCATCTACTCTTCAGGAAAAGCTGGTCGCGCTATCCTCACTTCAAAATATGTTGCGCTTCTACACGGCTGTTTACGGTTTGACAAGGGGATGGTGCGTTCAAGGCGAGCTGGTAAATTAGAATTTCTAGACTTTCGAGACCAAGGGTGTATAAAATATGGAACTACATACTATTCAATCAACAGATGCTTTAAATTAGACCCCCCCCCCCCCCCCCACGTAGTGATGTCAGTAGCTCATATACTGAATGAATATGATGCATAGTAGTGATGTCTGTAGCTCATACTGAATGAATATGATGTATAGAATAGTGATGTCTGTAGCTCATACACTGAATGAATATGATGTATAGAGTAGTGATGTCTGTAGCTCATACACTGAATGAATATGATGTATAGAGTAGTGATGTCTGTAGCTCATATACTGAATGAATATGATGTATAGAATAGTGATGTCTGTAGCTCATACACTGAATGAATATGATGTATAGAGTAGTGATGTCTGTAGCTCATATACTGAATGAATATGATGCATAGAGTAGTGATGTCTGTAGCTCATATACTGAATGAATATGATGCATAGAGTAGTGATGTCTGTAGCTCATATACTGAATGAATATGATGGCATAGAGTAGTGATGTCTGTAGCTCATATACTGAATGAATATGATGTATAGTGATGTCTGTAGCTCATATACTGAATGAATATGATGTATAGTGATGTCTGTAGCTCATATACTGAATTAATATGATGTATAGTGATGTCTGTAGCTCATATACTGAATGAATATGATGTATATAGTAGTGATGTCTGTAGCTCATATACTGAATGAATATGATGTATAGAGTAGTGATGTCTGTAGCTCATATACTGAATGAATATGATGTATAGAGTAGTGATGTCTGTAGCTCATATACTGAATGAATATGATGTAGTGATGTCTGTAGCTCATATACTGAATGAATATGATGCATAGAGTAGTGATGTCTGTAGCTCATATACTGAATGAATATGATGCATAGAGTAGTGATGTCTGTAGCTCATATACTGAATGAATATGATGTAGTGATGTCTGTAGCTCATATACTGAATGAATATGATGCATATAGTAGTGATGTCTGTAGCTCATATACTGAATGAATATGATGCATAGAGTAGTGATGTCTGAAGCTCATATACTGAATGAATATGATGCAAAGAGTAGTGATGTCTGTAGCTCATATACTGAATGAATATGATGCAAAGAGTAGTGATGTCTGTAGCTCATATACTGAAAGAATATGATGCATAGAGTAGTGATGTCTGTAGCTCATATACTGAATGAATATGATGTAGTGATGTCTGTAGCTCATATACTGAATGAATATGATGTATAGTGATGTCTGTAGCTCATATACTGAATGAATATGATGTATAGTGATGTCTGTAGCTCATATACTGAATGAATATGATGTATAGAGTAGTGATGTATGTAGCTCATATACTGAATGAATATGATGTATAGAGTAGTGATGTCTGTAGCTCATATACTGAATGAATATGATGTATAGAGTAGTGATGTCTGTAGCTCATATACTGAATGAATATGATGCATAGAGTAGTGATGTCTGTAGCTCATCTACTGAATGAATATGATGTATAGTGATGTCTGTAGCTCATATACTGAATGAATATGATGTATAGTGATGTCTGTAGCTCATATACTGAATGAATATAATGTATAGAGTACTGATGTTGTCTGTAGCTCATATACTGAATGAATATGATGTATAGTGATGTCTGTAGCTCATATACTGAATGAATATGATGTACAGAGTACTGATGTCTGTAGCTCATATACAGAATGAATATGATGTATAGTGATGTCTGTAGCTCATATATCTTGAGTGGGACTTGGAATCACAATGTCTGGCTTTTGTGGGGCCTTCGCAGCTCCACTCGCATCCGACCAAGGGGCCTCCGCCTCGGACTACAGAGTGGCAGACCCTTCACCCGGGGACCACCTCCAGGGACCCCTGGCGATATACCAGCGCCCCTGGGGATATAGAGACTGAGAACCGGGTGGCGAGGGGCCGACGCCGCTCCTTCTCGCATCCGACCGAGGTGCCTCGGCCGAGGGACGAACCGGGGACCCCCTGGAGCTCCGGGGACCCCCTCGCGCCGCGCCGATTTTTGGACCTCCAATGTTAACTATGATCGGACACATTTTTTTTGAGAAATTCGGGACTTTGACTTCGTAGACCCCCTCGCTATACAGCTAAAAGTATAAAATCTGATAAAAATTAAGAAGATTTGTTACCATAAAACAACTATGTCACCTTGTTCATGATGTTCCTAAGTACCTCTAAAAAATATTCCCAACCTGTTTTACTGTGCCAATAATTTATAATAAATTCTACAAATATTACCATAAACCTTCGCTATACAGCTAAAAGTATAAAATCTGATAAAAATTAAGAAGATTTGTTACCATAAAACAACTATGTCACCTTGTTCATGATGTTTCTAAGTACCTCTAAAAATGTTCCCAACCTGTTTTACTGTGCCAATAATTTATAATAAATTCTACAAATATTACCATAAACCTTCGCTATACAGCTAAAAGTATAAAATCTGATAAAAATTAAGAAGATTTGTTACCATAAAATAACTGTCACCTTGTTCATGATGTTCCTAAGTACCTCTAAAAAATATTCCCAAACTGTTTTACTGTGCCAATAATTTATAATAAATTCGACAAATATTACCATAATCCATTCGCTATAGAGCAAAAAGTATAAAATCAGATAAAAATCAAAAAGATTTGTTACCATAAACCAACTCTGTCACTTTGTTCATGATGTTCCTAAGTACCTCTAAAAAATATTCCCAACCTTTTTTACTGTGCCAATAATTTATAATAAATTCGACAAATATTACCATAATCCATCCGCTATAGAGCAAAAAGTATAAAATCAGATAAAAATCAAAAAGATTTGTTACCATAAAACAACTATGTCACCTTGTTCATGATGTTCCTAAGTACCTCTAAAAAATATTCCCAAAGTGTTTTACTGTGCCAATAATTTATAATAAATTCGACAAATATTACCATAAACCTTCGCTATACAGCTAAAAGTATAAAATCTGATAAAAATCAAAAAGATTTGTTACCATAAAACAACTATGTCACCTTGTTCATGATGTTCCTAAGTACCTCTAAAAAATATTCCCAACCTTTTTTACTGTGCCAATAATTTATACTAAATTCGACAAATATTACCATAATCCATCCGCTATAGAGCAAAAAGTATAAAATCTGATAAAAATCAAAAAGATTTGTTACCATAAAACAACTATGTCACCTTGTTCATGATGTTCCTAAGTACCTCTAAAAAATATTCCCAACCTTTTTTACTGTGCCAATAATTTATAATAAATTCGACAAATATTACCATAATCCATCCGCTATAGAGCAAAAAGTATAAAATCAGATAAAAATCAAAAAGATTTGTTACCATAAAACAACTCTGTCACCTTGTTCATGATGTTCCTAAGTACCTCTAAAAAATATTCCCAAACTTTTTTACTGTGCCAATAATTTATAATAAATTCGACAAATGTTACCATAATCCATCCGCTATAGAGCTAAAAGTATAAAATCAGATAAAAATCAAAAGGATTTGTTACCATAAACCAACTCTGTCACCTTGTTCATGATGTTCCTGAGTACCTCTAAAAAATATTCCCAAACTTTTTTACTGTGCCAATAATTTATAATAAATTCGACAAATATTACCATAATCCATCCGCTATAGAGCTAAAAGTATAAAATCAGATAAAAATCAAAAAGATTTGTTACCATAAACCAACTCTGTCACCTTGTTCATGATGTTCCTGAGTACCTCTAAAAAATATTCCCAAACTTTTTTACTGTGCCAATAATTTATAATAAATTCGACAAATATTACCATAATCCATCCGCTATAGAGCAAAAAGTATAAAATCAGATAAAAATCAAAAAGATTTGTTACCATAAACCAACTCTGTCACCTTGTTCATGATGTTCCTAAGTACCTCTAAAAAATATTCCCAAACTTTTTTACTGTGCCAATAATTTATAATAAATTCGACAAATATTACCATAATCCATCCGCTATAGAGCAAAAAGTATAAAATCAGATAAAAATCAAAAAGATTTGTTACCATAAACCAACTCTGTCACCTTGTTCATGATGTTCCTGAGTACCTCTAAAAAATATTCCCAAACTTTTTTACTGTGCCAATAATTTATAATAAATTCCGACAAATATTACCATAATCCATCCGCTATAGAGCAAAAAGTATAAAATCAGATAAAAATCAAAAAGATTTGTTACCATAAATCAACTCTGTCACCTTGTTCATGATGTTCCTAAGTACCTCTAAAAATATTCCTGACCTGTTTTACTGTGCCAATAATTTATAATAAATTCGACAAATATTACCATAATCCATCCGCTATAGAGCAAAAAGTATAAAATCAGATAAAAATCAAAAAGATTTGTTACCATAAACCAACTCTGTCACCTTGTTCATGATGTTCCTAAGTACCTCTAAAAAATATTCCCAAACTTTTTTACTGTGCCAATAATTTATAATAAATTCGACAAATATTACCATAATCCATCCGCTATAGAGCAAAAAGTATAAAATCAGATAAAAATCAAAAAGATTTGTTACCATAAACCAACTCAGTCACCTTGTTCATGATGTTCCTAAGTACCTCTAAAAAATATTCCCAAACTTTTTTACTGTGCCAATAATTTATAATAAATTCGACAAATATTACCATAATCCATCCGCTATAGAGCAAAAAGTATAAAATCAGATAAAAATCAAAAAGATTTGTTACCATAAACCAACTCTGTCACCTTGTTCATGATGTTCCTGAGTACCTCTAAAAAATATTCCCAAACTTTTTTACTGTGCCAATAATTTATAATAAATTCCGACAAATATTACCATAATCCATCCGCTATAGAGCAAAAAGTATAAAATCAGATAAAAATCAAAAAGATTTGTTACCATAAATCAACTCTGTCACCTTGTTCATGATGTTCCTAAGTACCTCTAAAAATATTCCTGACCTGTTTTACTGTGCCAATAATTTATAATAAATTCGACAAATATTACCATAATCCATCCGCTATAGAGCAAAAAGTATAAAATCAGATAAAAATCAAAAAGATTTGTTACCATAAACCAACTCTGTCACCTTGTTCATGATGTTCCTAAGTACCTCTAAAAAATATTCCCAAACTTTTTTACTGTGCCAATAATTTATAATAAATTCGACAAATATTACCATAATCCATCCGCTATAGAGCTAAAAGTATAAAATCAGATAAAAATCAAAAAGATTTGTTACCATAAACCAACTCTGTCACCTTGTTCATGATGTTCCTAAGTACCTCTAAAAAATATTCCCAAACTTTTTTACTGTGCCAATAATTTATAATAAATTCGACAAATATTACCATAATCCATCCGCTATAGAGCTAAAAGTATAAAATCAGATAAAAATCAAAAAGATTTGTTACCATAAACCAACTCTGTCACCTTGTTCATGATGTTCCTGAGTACCTCTAAAAAATATTCCCAAACTTTTTTACTGTGCCAATAATTTATAATAAATTCGACAAATATTACCATAATCCATCCGCTATAGAGCAAAAAGTATAAAATCAGATAAAAATCAAAAAGATTTGTTACCATAAACCAACTCTGTCACCTTGTTCATGATGTTCCTAAGTACCTCTAAAAATATTCCTGACCTGTTTTACTGTGCCAATAATTTATAATAAATTCGACAAATATTACCATAATCCATCCGCTATAGAGCAAAAAGTATAAAATCAGATAAAAATCAAAAAGATTTGTTACCATAAACCAACTCTGTCACCTTGTTCATGATGTTCCTAAGTACCTCTAAAAAATATTCCCAAACTTTTTTACTGTGCCAATAATTTATAATAAATTCGACAAATATTACCATAATCCATCCGCTATAGAGCTAAAAGTATAAAATCAGATAAAAATCAAAAAGATTTGTTACCATAAACCAACTCTGTCACCTTGTTCATGATGTTCCTACGTACCTCTAAAAAATATTCCCAAACTTTTTTACTGTGCCAATAATTTATAATAAATTCGACAAATATTACCATAATCCATCCGCTATAGAGCAAAAAGTATAAAATCAGATAAAAATCAAAAAGATTTGTTACCATAAACCAACTCTGTCACCTTGTTCATGATGTTCCTGAGTACCTCTAAAAAATATTCCCAAACTTTTTTACTGTGCCAATAATTTATAATAAATTCGACAAATATTACCATAATCCATCCGCTATAGAGCAAAAAGTATAAAATCAGATAAAAATCAAAAAGATTTGTTACCATAAACCAACTCTGTCACCTTGTTCATGATGTTCCTAAGTACCTCTAAAAATATTCCTGACCTGTTTTACTGTGCCAATAATTTATAATAAATTCGACAAATATTACCATAATCATAATTGGCACAGTAAAAAAAGTTTGGGAATATTTTTTAGAGGTACTTAGGAACATCATGAACAAGGTGACAGAGTTGGTTTATGGTAACAAATCTTTTTGATTTTTATCTGATTTTATACTTTTTGCTCTATAGCGGATGGATTATGGTAATATTTGTCGAATTTATTATAAATTATTGGCACAGTAAAACAGGTCAGGAATATTTTTAGAGGTACTTAGGAACATCATGAACAAGGTGACAGAGTTGGTTTATGGTAACAAATCTTTTTGATTTTTATCTGATTTTATACTTTTTGCTCTATAGCGGATGGATTATGGTAATATTTGTCGAATTTATTATAAATTATTGGCACAGTAAATAAGTTTGGGAATATTTTTTAGAGGTACTCAGGAACATCATGAACAAGGTGACAGAGTTGGTTTATGGTAACAAATCCTTTTGATTTTTATCTGATTTTATACTTTTTGCTCTATAGCGGATGGATTATGGTAATATTTGTCGAATTTATTATAAATTATTGGCACAGTAAAAAAGTTTGGGAATATTTTTTAGAGGTACTTAGGAACATCATGAACAAGGTGACAGAGTTGGTTTATGGTAACAAATCTTTTTGATTTTTATCTGATTTTATACTTTTTGCTCTATAGCGGATGGATTATGGTAATATTTGTCGAATTTATTATAAATTATTGGCACAGTAAAAAAGTTTGGGAATATTTTTTAGAGGTACTCAGGAACATCATGAACAAGGTGACAGAGTTGGTTTATGGTAACAAATCTTTTTGATTTTTATCTGATTTTATACTTTTTGCTCTATAGCGGATGGATTATGGTAATATTTGTCGAATTTATTATAAATTATTGGCACAGTAAAAAAGTTTGGGAATATTTTTTAGAGGTACTCAGGAACATCATGAACAAGGTGACAGAGTTGGTTTATGGTAACAAATCTTTTTGATTTTTATCTGATTTTATACTTTTTGCTCTATAGCGGATGGATTATGGTAATATTTGTCGAATTTATTATAAATTATTGGCACAGTAAAAAAGTTTGGGAATATTTTTTAGAGGTACTTAGGAACATCATGAACAAGGTGACAGAGTTGGTTTATGGTAACAAATCTTTTTGATTTTTATCTGATTTTATACTTTTAGCTCTATAGCGGATGGATTATGGTAATATTTGTCGAATTTATTATAAATTATTGGCACAGTAAAAAAGTTTGGGAATATTTTTTAGAGGTACTTAGGAACATCATGAACAAGGTGACAGAGTTGGTTTATGGTAACAAATCTTTTTGATTTTTATCTGATTTTATACTTTTTGCTCTATAGCGGATGGATTATGGTAATATTTGTCGAATTTATTATAAATTATTGGCACAGTAAAACAGGTCAGGAATATTTTTAGAGGTACTTAGGAACATCATGAACAAGGTGACAGAGTTGATTTATGGTAACAAATCTTTTTGATTTTTATCTGATTTTATACTTTTTGCTCTATAGCGGATGGATTATGGTAATATTTGTCGAATTTATTATAAATTATTGGCACAGTAAAACAGGTCAGGAATATTTTTAGAGGTACTTAGGAACATCATGAACAAGGTGACAGAGTTGATTTATGGTAACAAATCTTTTTGATTTTTATCTGATTTTATACTTTTTGCTCTATAGCGGATGGATTATGGTAATATTTGTCGAATTTATTATAAATTATTGGCACAGTAAAAAAGTTTGGGAATATTTTTTAGAGGTACTCAGGAACATCATGAACAAGGTGACAGAGTTGGTTTATGGTAACAAATCTTTTTGATTTTTATCTGATTTTATACTTTTTGCTCTATAGCGGATGGATTATGGTAATATTTGTCGAATTTATTATAAATTATTGGCACAGTAAAAAAGTTTGGGAATATTTTTTAGAGGTACTTAGGAACATCATGAACAAGGTGACAGAGTTGGTTTATGGTAACAAATCTTTTTGATTTTTATCTGATTTTATACTTTTTGCTCTATAGCGGATGGATTATGGTAATATTTGTCGAATTTATTATAAATTATTGGCACAGTAAAAAAGTTTGGGAATATTTTTTAGAGGTACTCAGGAACATCATGAACAAGGTGACAGAGTTGGTTTATGGTAACAAATCTTTTTGATTTTTATCTGATTTTATACTTTTTGCTCTATAGCGGATGGATTATGGTAATATTTGTCGAATTTATTATAAATTATTGGCACAGTAAAAAAGTTTGGGAATATTTTTTAGAGGTACTTAGGAACATCATGAACAAGGTGACAGAGTTGGTTTATGGTAACAAATCTTTTTGATTTTTATCTGATTTTATACTTTTTGCTCTATAGCGGATGGATTATGGTAATATTTGTCGAATTTATTATAAATTATTGGCACAGTAAAAAAGTTTGGGAATATTTTTTAGAGGTACTCAGGAACATCATGAACAAGGTGACAGAGTTGGTTTATGGTAACAAATCTTTTTGATTTTTATCTGATTTTATACTTTTTGCTCTATAGCGGATGGATTATGGTAATATTTGTCGAATTTATTATAAATTATTGGCACAGTAAAACAGGTCAGGAATATTTTTAGAGGTACTTAGGAACATCATGAACAAGGTGACAGAGTTGATTTATGGTAACAAATCTTTTTGATTTTTATCTGATTTTATACTTTTTGCTCTATAGCGGATGGATTATGGTAATATTTGTCGAATTTATTATAAATTATTGGCACAGTAAAAAAGTTTGGGAATATTTTTTAGAGGTACTCAGGAACATCATGAACAAGGTGACAGAGTTGGTTTATGGTAACAAATCTTTTTGATTTTTATCTGATTTTATACTTTTTGCTCTATAGCGGATGGATTATGGTAATATTTGTCGAATTTATTATAAATTATTGGCACAGTAAAAAAGTTTGGGAATATTTTTTAGAGGTACTTAGGAACATCATGAACAAGGTGACAGAGTTGGTTTATGGTAACAAATCTTTTTGATTTTTATCTGATTTTATACTTTTTGCTCTATAGCGGATGGATTATGGTAATATTTGTCGAATTTATTATAAATTATTGGCACAGTAAAAAAGTTTGGGAATATTTTTTAGAGGTACTCAAGAACATCATGAACAAGGTGACAGAGTTGGTTTATGGTAACAAATCTTTTTGATTTTTATCTGATTTTATACTTTTAGCTCTATAGCGGATGGATTATGGTAATATTTGTCGAATTTATTATAAATTATTGGCACAGTAAAAAAGTTTGGGAATATTTTTTAGAGGTACTCAGGAACATCATGAACAAGGTGACAGAGTTGGTTTATGGTAACAAATCTTTTTGATTTTTATCTGATTTTATACTTTTAGCTCTATAGCGGATGGATTATGGTAATATTTGTCGAATTTATTATAAATTATTGGCACAGTAAAAAAGTTTGGGAATATTTTTTAGAGGTACTTAGGAACATCATGAACAAGGTGACAGAGTTGTTTTATGGTAACAAATCTTTTTGATTTTTATCTGATTTTATACTTTTTGCTCTATAGCGGATGGATTATGGTAATATTTGTCGAATTTATTATAAATTATTGGCACAGTAAAAAAGGTTGGGAATATTTTTTAGAGGTACTTAGGAACATCATGAACAAGGTGACATAGTTGTTTTATGGTAACAAATCTTTTTGATTTTTATCAGATTTTATACTTTTTGCTCTATAGCGGATGGATTATGGTAATATTTGTCGAATTTATTATAAATTATTGGCACAGTAAAAAAGGTTGGGAATATTTTTTAGAGGTACTTAGGAACATCATGAACAAGGTGACATAGTTGTTTTATGGTAACAAATCTTTTTGATTTTTATCAGATTTTATACTTTTAGCTGTATAGCGAAGGTTTATGGTAATATTTGTCGAATTTATTATAAATTATTGGCACAGTAAAACACTTTGGGAATATTTTTTAGAGGTACTTAGGAACATCATGAACAAGGTGACATAGTTGTTTTATGGTAACAAATCTTTTTGATTTTTATCTGATTTTATACTTTTTGCTCTATAGCGGATGGATTATGGTAATATTTGTCGAATTTATTATAAATTATTGGCACAGTAAAAAAGGTTGGGAATATTTTTTAGAGGTACTTAGGAACATCATGAACAAAGTGACAGAGTTGGTTTATGGTAACAAATCTTTTTGATTTTTATCTGATTTTATACTTTTTGCTCTATAGCGGATGGATTATGGTAATATTTGTCGAATTTATTATAAATTATTGGCACAGTAAAACAGGTCAGGAATATTTTTAGAGGTACTTAGGTACATCATGAACAAGGTGACATAGTTGTTTTATGGTAACAAATCTTCTTAATTTTTATCAGATTTTATACTTTTTGCAGTATAGCGAATGGATTATGGTAATATTTGTAGAATTTATTATAAATTATTGGCACAGTAAAACAGGTCAGGAACATTTTTAGAGGTACTTAGGTACATCATGAATAAGGTGACATAGTTGTTTTATGGTAACAAATCTTCTTAATTTTTATCAGATTTTATACTTTTTGCAGTATAGCGAATGGATTATGGTAATATTTGTAGAATTTATTATAAATTATTGGCACAGTAAAAAAGTTTGGGAATATTTTTTAGAGGTACTTAGGAACATCATCATATTCATTCAGTATATGAGCTACAGACATCAGTACTCTATACATTATTTTCATTCAGTATATGAGCTACAGACATCACTATACATCATATTCATTCAGTATATGAGCTACAGACATCACTACTCTATACATCATATTCATTCAGTATTTGAGCTACAGACATCACTACTCTATACATCATATTCATTCAGTATATGAGCTACAGACATCACTATACATCATATTCATTCAGTATATGAGCTACAGACATCACTACATCATATTCATTCAGTATATGAGCTACAGACATCACTACTCTATACATCATATTCATTCAGTATATGAGCTACAGACATCACTACTATATACATCATATTCATTCAGTATATGAGCTACAGACATCAATACTCTAAGCATCATATTCATTCAGTATATGATCTACAGACATCACTACTCTATGCATCATATTCATTCAGTATATGAGCTACATACATCACTATACATCATATTCATTCAGTATATGAGCTACAGACATCACTACTCTATACATCATATTCATTCAGTGTATGAGCTACAGACATCACTACTCTATACATCATATTCATTCAGTATATGAGCTACAGAAATCACTACTATATACATCATATTCATTCAGTATATGAGCTCAGTATATGAGCTACAGACATCACTACTCTATGCCATCATATCCATTCAGTATATGAGCTACAGACATCACTACTCTATGCATCATATTCATTCAGTATATGAGCTACAAACATCACTACTCTATGCATCATATTCATTCAGTATATGAGCTACAGACATCACTACTCTATGCATCATATTCATTCAGTATATGAGCTACAGACATCACTACTCTATGCATCATATTCATTCAGTATATGAGCTACATACATCACGACATCATATTCATTCAGTATATGAGCTACAGACATCACTACTCTATGCATCATATTCATTCAGTATATGAGCTACAGACATCACTACTCTATGCATCATATTCATTCAGTATATGAGCTACAGACATCACTACTCTATGCATCATATTCATTCAGTATATGAGCTACAGACATCACTACATCATATTCATTCAGTATATGAGCTACAGACATCACTACTCTATACATCATATTCATTCAGTGTATGAGCTACAGACGTCACATCACTATTCTATACATCATATTCATTCAGTATGAGCTACAGACATCACTACTATGCATCGTATTCATTCAGTATATGAGCTACTGACATCACTACGTGGGGGGGGGGTCTAATTTAAAGCATCTGTTGATTGAATAGTATGTAGTTCCATATTTTATACACCCTTGGTCTCGAAAGTCTAGAAATTCTAATGTACCAGCTCGCCTTGAACGCACCATCCCCTTGTCAAACCGTAAACAGCCGTGTAGAAGCGCACCATATTTTGAAGTGAGGATAGCGCGACCAGCTTTTCCTGAAGTGTAGATAGCGTGACCGCAGTGAAATTGGGAGACAGTGGTGCTGGGACACTTGTGTTTTCTCCACAACTAAAGTCAAATACAATACAAATGCAAATCTAGATTAAAGTCAAATAACAAATGTAGCAGATAGCTTACAAGTTTCACTTCATAATCAAATCATGTGGAGCACTCAGAAGTCTTGCGTTTTGTTTTGAGACGTTTAAAACCTCAGCTATACATGTATTACTCATAATACATTACATTAACACAAACTATAATTACTTATACGGTAAAGTATTATATTGGGTCTTGTATGCCAGCCTGCAGGTATCTGTTCTATGCAGTGGCATCCAGAGAAAAGACCCTTTGCGTGGATTGATAAGCCTGCATGGTTCACTCTGCTTATAACAATAATTATACAGTGTTATAAGCATATTATAATGTATTAGGCTATAATATGTTTATGTTTATAATGCACTAGACAGAGAGCGGATTGAAGTGTATTAAAGTCAAACATTATTGTGTGTCTCAGTACAATGCCTAGAGACAGCTATTGCATGCATTTGATTTTAACAATAGCTGTCCAATAACTATCCGTCTTTAAATGTGGATATGATACAAGGATGATCACCAAAGGTTTCATACAGCAGATAGAAACGCCCTAAAAAGGACACAGTTCGCTTGCCTTCTGCATCAATTAAATTATAACGGTTCCAATTGGGTAAGAAATACTGGGTTTTGATTAGTTATTTATACTATATTGATAACTGGCACACAGATGGCATGTTGTTTATGAACAATACCCACCTTAAAGTGATCACTCAAAAACTGCGTGGATATATTAAGTGTTAGCAATGACCAAGTTCATGCCTGAAATGTGCTCAAATGACTCTTGCGTAGGTGTAAATAGACTGCGTCTACCCTATAAACAGCAGGAAAATTTCCCTTCAAATAATACATTTGGTGGCTCTTAAAAGAGCCGTTTTGGGATTGTGACAGTGACAGAAGCGTTTAAGCACGTTCTCCACGGATACGACGGGCCAGCTGGATGTCTTTTGGCATGATGGTCACCCTCTTGGCGTGGATGGCGCACAGGTTGGTGTCTTCGAACAGACCGACCAGATAGGCCTCGGCCGACTCCTGCAGAGCCATGACGGCGGAGCTCTGGAAACGCAGGTCGGTTTTGAAGTCCTGGGCGATCTCCCTCACCAGGCGCTGGAAGGGCAGCTTGCGGATCAGCAGCTCGGTGGATTTCTGGTAACGACGAATCTCCCTGAGAGCCACTGTACCAGGGCGGTAACGGTGAGGTTTCTTCACTCCACCGGTTGCCGGCGCGCTCTTTCGGGCGGCCTTAGTGTAGGGTGACCAGACGTCCCGTTTTACCCGGGACAGTCCCGTTTTCAAGCTACGTGTCCCGGTGTCCCGACAAATATCTCTAAAACACTAATATGTCCCGGTTTTCAACATTCACTACAAAATTGTCCCGGTTTTCGCCAGAATTAAAATAATAGTAGCTGTTTTCAGGTTCAGGTTCAGGTTCAGGTTCGGTTTATTAGTCAAATGCGTATCCATACAAGTACAGACAAACAATGAAATGCTTGTGCCAAGAGCACTCTCAGCCTTATTGCACACAAAACAATACGACAACAACAGGTCACCCAGGACAACCCAAAAAACAACAAAACAACCATACAGTGTGACAGTGTACAGTTTAAAAACTGCGTATATTGTACACGACTACCTACGTCTCGCTTCCATCTCTTCGTTAAGCAGCCTGATTGCTTGAGCATAAAAACTATTACTGAAACGGGTGGTGTGAGATTTGATGCTCTGGTAACGTTTTTTTGAAGGGAGGAGATAGAACAGGGAATGGGCGGGATGACAGCTGTCCTTTAAGATGTTCTCTGTCTTTTTCTTACAGCGTGTGTTATAGATTGTGTGTAGCTGTGGTAATTCTGTGCCAATGATTTTGGCAGCTCTCTTCACAATTCTCTGTAACTGTTTACTGTCTTGAGCAGTCACGTTACCAAACCACACTGTTATGCATCCTGTCAATACACTTTCTATGGTACAGCGATAGAAATTAACAAGAGCCTTGGTGCTTAGGCCAAATCTCCTGAGGCGCCGCAGAAAGTACAATCGCTGCTGCGCTTTCTTAAGGATACCTTCGCTGTTTTGAGACCATGTGAGTGAGTTTGTTATGTGAACACCCAGGAATTTGAAACTGTCCACTATGTCTACAGGTGAACCATTTATGGTTACGGGACTGTGATTGACTTCAGATTTCCTAAAGTCAACGATGATCTCTTTTGTTTTACTAACATTTAGAGAGAGATTGTTATTCTGGCACCATAGGGTTAGCTCTTCAATTTCCCTCCTATAGGCCCTCTCATCATCGTTGGATATTAGTCCTATAACCGTGGTGTCATCTGCAAATTTGAGAATAGAATTATTTCCACACCTGGCAACACAGTCATAGGTGAACAGACTATACAACAAGGGACTGAGGCAACAGCCCTGGGGCGCTCCAGTCCTGGTCAATATCTTAGATGAATGCTTGTTCCCTATTCGTACAGATTGTGGCCTGCCTGTCAAAAAGTCAAACAGCCAGTTGCAGATACTACTGCCCAGACCAAGACCCCTGAGTTTCAACACAAGCTTAGATGGTACAATCGTGTTAAAGGCAGAGCTATAATCTATGAAGAGTAGTCTGACATTTCAGTGGTTGCATAGACATTTATCATGTTCTTTTCATGAAAACATGCTCACCTAACCAATCAGAAAAAAGGAACAAATTCATTGCGTGTCTGAATTCAACACTGAGCCTGTTTGTCAATCACGCACTGCCTGTTTGCAACCCTGCGGTGCGTGTGTGCACGTGCACGAACGTTAGAGAATGGGCACGCGCGTGCGCGGTAACGTGCGCATTGCTTTTAGGGTCCCAGTTTTAGGCAACAGTGTTTTGCGTCCCGGTTTGAGTGGCTGAAAATATGGTCACCCTACCTTAGTGGCGAGCTGCTTCCTGGGCGCCTTGCCACCGGTGGATTTACGGGCAGTCTGCTTGGTTCTTGCCATGGCTCTTTCAATCAAAGTTGAAGACGGAATAGCTGACACAGAGCAAACAGCGGCCTTTTATTTGCGTCTCTGAGACGCCGTCTTTCTCTGATTGGTCAGTGGTCAGGAACCTCCTTCTTTGGGGATGTACCATACATCAATGCTACCGATTGGAGGGGAACACTGGAGCTGCTGTAATAACTATGGAATAGCATACTAGTTTCCAGCGAAATGTATTGCTTTATGACTATGGAGGCAATAGATAAACAAAATATAAACATTTATACTTGAGTGACAAATTAACATGACACAATGTATGTTCTGGTGTATAAGAACATTAACTCTTGTCATAAATAACACCAATTAATATATTATTCATATAACAATGTGACATTAAACTGTGAAATCGTGTGGACGAGAACTAAAATCTTCCTTTCACTTGAATGTAGGCGTATTAATGCAACACTAAGAAACTGCTATGTGTCTACAAATCATTAATGCCTAATAGCCCTATTCTGAAAATGCAGTGCTGTGGCTGACATCAAAATAAAAAAAAAGTGTAGGTGTAATTATATAGGCACAGAGTGGTAGTCATTACATTATGTGCAGGCGGCAAATTATTTCATGTGCTTATCAAGCAGTCAGTTTATATGAGGGGAACAAATACATTCTACAGGATTCAATCTTTGTATTGATATAGTGGGTGGCTCTTAAAAGAGCCTTTGTGGGGTTTGTCAAATGGGTAAAGCAGATTTATTTCTTGGCGGCTTTCTCGGTCTTCTTGGGCAGCAGAACAGCCTGGATGTTGGGCAGAACACCGCCCTGAGCGATGGTCACTCCACCCAGCAGCTTGTTGAGCTCCTCGTCGTTGCGGACGGCCAGCTGGAGGTGACGGGGGATGATACGCGTCTTCTTGTTGTCCCTGGCAGCGTTTCCAGCCAACTCCAGGATCTCAGCGGTCAGGTAGGCCTACTCGAGCACAGCCGCCAGATAGACGGGAGCGCCGGCACCAACACGCTGAGCATAGTTGCCTTTACGCAGCAGCCTGTGGACACGACCCACGGGGAACTGGAGCCCGGCACGGGATGAGCGGGTCTTTGCCTTCGCCCTGGCCTTTCCGCCGGTCTTCCTTTTTTTTTTTTTTTTTTTTAAATAAACTTTATTGAAATTTGGCAGTTTACAATCATTTCAGCACTTTCAAAATACATACAATTCAAAAGCAACACTTTCAAAATTCAAATGCATTTAAATACAAAATAATAGACGCATATAGAATATATTTGTAAGGTCATTACTTTCCGTTTTAACCCCTCCCCTTATTCAATATCAGGTCTGAGTCTTTAGCAACAAAAAAATATAATAGAAAAATAGAAATATAATAAATATAAGAGCAAAATAGTACATATTACAAAGTCAAAAGGTGCCACGGCTTCATTATAGCTTGTTTAGAGTCCAAAGTTCTTTGCCTCTTCAACTCAGTAATTATCTGTTTAAAGACCACCTCTCCAGAGATGGCCTCCTGCTTAATAGTCATTGCACAGCGAGTGTTCCATAGCTTATTAACTGTTGTGCATACAACAGACCAATAAAAGTCCTGGTCCATGGGTGAAAGCTTCTCGTCAAATACCCCATACATTACTGCGTTGTACGTCAGATTGACAGTGAAACCAATGCGGGCCATTCTCCCCCACACATACTGAGATCTGGAACACTCAACCAGCAGGTGCTCTATGGTTTCATCTTCGTCACAATTAACAAAAGGGCATTTGACTGTTCTTACAAAACAGCTCCATTTGACAACTGCCCTAACGGCTAGACGTCTTACAGACACCAGCCACATGACGTCTCTCTTTTTTTCAGACAAGTTTTTACTCCAAATATGTTTTAGACACACCTGCTTCTGGTTGTCGTCCAGATCTCTGTAAGGGAAAACGCCACCGTACATGTCATCACATATAACACTATATATTTTTTTGCTCGACATTTCAGTCCAATCAATATTCAGATGTACAGAATTACACATTAAATCCCCATACATGATTTTAAAATAAGGGAAAGAGCTCCTTGCTCGGCCCTTCTTTTTGGTCCAGCTTAAAGCCTCGTCAATCCGGCGGTCTTCCCTCGTCCTGACATCGTGTAGTTGGTTAATTTCTGGAGTAGTAGCTCGAAGAAATGTGCTGGTTGAGAGGCGCGCGAGACCTTATATATCTTCGGCTAAAGAAAGAGAAGCAGAGTCTGTGTGCGCCCCACCAATCACAAAAACGTATGAAAGCGCGGATTGAGTGTGTTTGAGCTCCCCACCAATCAGAACTAGTTGCGTGATCGGTATGGTTCCTCCCTGTCGGCTGTCGCTGCCCGCCTCAAAACTTTGGGCTCCTCCTCCCCAATAAACGACGGCGCCAAGCTCTTAATCAAAATAAAATGTGTGATACATTTTTTGACAAAGTACAACACGGTCAGTGACGACATATTAGGTAAATGGTCGTGTAAATAAAGCACACAGGCTGCAAACTAACTGGGCTAGTAGACTAGAAGGCAAACATTAAATCTGCCATCTGTATAATAGTGCTACTAAAATAATAGTATCATTTGATGAATAAAAAGTACAACTAATCAAAATCTACAGGCTGCTGTGAATAGGGTCCATTGTGTTATTGATTTTAAAACATTATTGGGACAATAGATAGAACAATGTAGATTCATATAATAAGAGTGTTAAAATATGTTAAGTTGTAATATAATAATACAAAAATACGACTGTAATTTTACAGAACTAAAATAATGTAGCAGCACTACTCGTTGCAGATAGTCTAGAGATTAATCTAGAGTTGAATGCACTGCCACTCTTGTCACCTGTTTCCTTTTTAAATTACTTTGAGATTTGCAGGGTTTACAATCATTGAGCATGTACATTAAAGTGACAATAGTCATACAAATACAACAAACATATTACAGCAAGTACGAGGAATACATGTATGTAAGGGCTTTTTTTTTTTCTCCTTTTTTCTTTTTTTTTTTTTTCTCTTCACAGTGTCAACAGGTGCCATGGCTTTAGTCTCTTTTGTCGGGAGTCAAGTGTTCTTTGCCTTTTAAGTTCAGTTTTGATTTGCTTGAGAACCACCTCTCCTGAGATGATCTCCTGATTAATAACCATGACACTTCTTGTGTTCCAGATTTTGTTCACAACTGTGCACACAATGGACCACATGAACTCCTGGTCCATGGCAGACAGCTCTTCTTCAAAAACTCCATACATAGCAGCATTATAAGTAACCTTCACATTAAAACCAATCCGTGACATTTCTTTCCAAATATAGGCCTACTGTGACCTGTGACAGTCCACAAGCAGGTGTTCTATCGTTTCATCTTCATCACAGTTTTCAACTGGACATTTAACAGTTGTTACGTAGCAGCTCCATTTAACCACTGCTCTGACAGCCAGCCTTCTTACTGACACCAGCCACATAACGTCCCTCTTTTTTTCAGACAGGTTTTTATTCCAAATGTTTTTAATACACACCTGCTTTTGTCTGTCATCCAGGTTTTTATAGGGGAAAGTGCCACCATACAAATCATCGCATAAAATGCCATATATTTTCTTACTAGACATTTCAGTCCAATTGATATTCAAATGTGCAGACTTAAATAAAAGATCTCCATACATAATTTTAAAATAAGGAAATGAGTTTCTTGCTCGACCCTTTTTTTTTGTCCAGCTCAGTGCCTCTCCTATCCATAAGGACCTTCTATTAAGGCCTGACGCTATATTTTTACAGAAAGAGATCCTTAATTTTAGACCCAGGTCCACAGCCCCAAGCCCTCCAAAAAACGTATTTTTATATAAAATACTTCTTTTCGCAACCTCTCTTGTAGTTCCCCAAATAAAGTTTACCAAAGTTTTATTTATCTTTGTAAGTGTCTGATCCTTAGGAGGAAAAATGTTCGCCAAGAATAAAAGTTTTGCCACTATAAATGTTTTTATAATTATGATCTTTGTTTTAAAGCAACATGATTTATTTGTCACCTGTTTCAGCATGCACTTACTGGTAGCTTGTACTAAAACATGTTTAGTGGATCAACCCTTTCTTGAAAACATGGGTGGTTCACCTTGTGAAAATGACTGATGTGATTGTCACAAGGGTCTGCTATTAGTTCTAATTGTTTTTGAATGAAAAATGTATGGATCTTTCATCGATATTGTTTTGGCCTGTATGCCTATTCCTTAGATTGCAGGGTTGACACACAGCCAGCATGTTAATCTAGGGGTGAGACAGATAAATCCAAGAGGTTTGAAAACAAAAGGCCTGTATAAACTATCCATTTATAATTCTGTTATTCTGTCATATCCACTACACTAACCCACTCAGTTGTAGTTTAATCAAATAGAATGTAATAGATTGCAATCATACTAAAATGGTGGATCAACTCTTATTTGAAAATATGGGTGGTCCTTAAAAGGACCGTTGGGTTTAGAGCAGAATAGACGGTTTACTTGGAGCTGGTGTACTTGGTGACAGCCTTGGTACCCTCAGACACGGCGTGCTTGGCCAGCTCACCGGGGAGCAGCAGGCGGACGGCGGTCTGAATCTCCCTGGATGAGATGGTGGAGCGCTTGTTGTAGTGAGCCAGACGAGAGGCTTCACCGGCGATGCGCTCAAAGATATCATTGACGAAGGAGTTCATGATGCCCATGGCTTTGGAAGAGATACCGGTGTCAGGGTGGACCTGCTTCAGGACCTTGTACACGTAGATGGCATAGCTCTCCTTCCTGGACTTTCTGCGCTTCTTGCCGCCCTTTGCGGCGGTCTTAGAGACGGCTTTCTTGGAGCCCTTCTTGGGCGCTGGCTTTGCTGCTGGTTCAGGCATTTTGCTCGTTCTCAAGTCGATAATGAAGAAGTAATGAGTAATGACACTAGAACGTCTTTGCGCCCTTATTTATACGAACCCCATGTAAATGAGGGGTTCAAATCCCTGCACAGGATTGGACGATTCAACCACAAGGAGGGAGGTGTCAGTTTCTGCACAATGTTTTACCGCCTACAACATGCTCATGCTCTATTGTCCCTCTAAAATGAGCGGGACTAACTTTCCCTCCTATGTGGACTGGAAAGTCTGGTGACGCGAGGTTAGGACAAAGTATATTATATACATTTAGGGTTATACTATATTTATTATTTAATGGAATAATGATAAGTAACGCGCCCATCAACAATTTCAGTTGTAACACAGTCAACACAGACAATTAATGCCACTATAACGGCAAAGCGGAATACCCCTTTCCCACTTCTTTTAAAACACATACTTTTTGTGTATATTATAGCTGCGGTCTCTTAACTTCAAACAAACACCGGCTGGATGTGTGTAATCTTTTGAGATGAAATTAAGTGACTCTCATTCTACAGCCCTATAGCCGTTAAGAATCATGGTTTTCTGTCATTTACTCGAAATGCACTCCTCTTGGGTTATCGCGCCTCCTAGCGTGCGATACAGAGCTACACATATGCTCCCGAATGACACAGTCGGAGGGTATGCCAGTCAAACGCCCCGCCCCACCCGTGGGCATAAGGCGCGAGACTGGCATGTGTACTTCCTCTTCCGTTCCTCTGCACGCATGAGATACGGACGTCTACACATGTTACTCTACGACAATTAATTAATTCTTCAAGTTACTCAGTATAAGACCAGTTCGAATTCAACTTTAGCCTTAGCGGTGAGTAGGACCATCACCCACGGGTTTCGTTCAACTTGGTCTGTTCTTCTCTGTTTTGTTCTTCGCTGTTTGCTGCTAACGATAACAAGCGGCTAGCCTAGGTTAGCTTAGCTTACCTTCGTCATGTCTAGCGAGGGTCTGTTTTCACCACCCCTCCCTCGACGCTGCGGGGATCCGGAGTGCAGCCGCTTTATCGCCGCTGAGGACCCGCATTCCATCTGCCTGGGCTGTCTGGAGCTACAACACGCTTGGCAAGGTTTCTACTTCCCAAACAGCTGCGTGTTCTGCGCGACGATGGACGCGGCCGTTCTTCACCAGCGTCTGCTGGTGGTCATGAACATGGACGCTGCAAGGCCCAAACAAAGCCACGTCGCTCGGGGAGCTCAGATGGAACACGGCGCTCAGATCCCCGCCACGCCAGGACAAAGAAGCGGGCCTGTTTCCAGCACCGCAGCAAGGTTTGTCCAGGCGGCTCCTAGTGTTTGCGAACCTATCCGCAGTAGCTTCTCTCCGATGTACACTATTTCTACCACAGCGCACAGTGGTGGAACCGGCATGTTCGGCTCTACCCCGCGCTTCTCCTTCACGCCCGGTCCTGGTTTGACCAGCACCGGGCCTCTCCAGGCCTCCGCCGCCCTGCAGGCTAGCCTCCAGGGACCACTCCAGGCGGGGCCATTGTCTCCGGTCGCCGCCGAGGCGGCCACCAGTGGGACTCCTCACCCCACCAACCCGTTCCTGATGACTCCAGCGGTCACCGCCCCCCCCTCTTTCCCCCCTCTCTTAACGTCCCAACAGAACGTGCCACATAAAGTGCCTCGTGGCTCGGACGAGTTTGGCACCTCCGAGGAGGAGGAAGATGCCATGGAAGGAGAAGAGGAGGAAGATGAAGAGGAGGAGGAGGAGGACGGTTTGGTTCAAGAGGAGACAAGTGAGGACATTGTGATGCTAAGCCCCCGTCATGGCGGCACCCCTCGCACCTCACCCCAAGCCCCCCCCATCGCCCCTGCCAAGAAGGCAGCGGTGGATAAGGAGAAGGTGGGCGCCACAGCAGAATCCACCCCACAAGAACTGGACCTGCTGGCAGTGGTTGAGCTGGCGGTGGCCAAGATGGGCCTCACTATGCCAGTGGAGCCTCGCCCTGCGAGCTCAACGGAGATCAAGTTTGCGGGCAAGAGAGAGGTACAGACACCAGTCCCTCGCTCTCAGAAGCTACCCGCTACCCCGGGGCTCAAAGAAGCTCTCCATTCCACATGGAAAGAACACAGAGAGCCCGGGAAGATGGCTCTGTCAACCTCACTGGCGGATGAGGACAAGTTTGGCGTGGGCGGCCTTCCCCCTGTGGATGTCGCCACTAATCAGTTCTTCTGTGCCCAGTTTAAACCCACGGAATGCCCCTTCACTCAGGAGCCTGTGCCCAAGTTCAAGAACAAGGACGAGAACAAGGTCTCCAACATGGTAAAAAATGTTTATAAAGCTGCAGGGCTCTCTGTGAAAAGTTTAAACGTGGTGGGGCTGATGAATGGAGCCATGGCAGAGATGCTGCTCCAAAACAAGGACCGCCTCCCTCCTGAAGCCTATGCTGAATGGGATGCCATGCTACAGCTGGCAATAGTGAGCAACGTCCATGCCATCCAATGGGCTGGCAGAGGGATGGACGTCGCTGTCAGCATGGAGAGGTTCAGGTGGCTGCAGAAAGTCCCCTTCCAAGGCGACGAACCAAAGGCCAGCGAGAGGCGAGAGGAGCTGAGGGGCCTGGACACAGCCCCCAACAGTCTCTTCGAGGGAGCGTTACCCTTCCTCCGTGTCATCACCGACACCAATAAAGCCCAAAAAGAAGTGGTGGATGCTGTTTTGGGTAAACCTGATAAAGGGAAAGAACAGTCAGGTTACTCAGGACGCTCTTCCCGTAATAGGGAGAGATATCAGGGACCCCCCCGACAGGGCGGGAAACCCCATCGTTCTCCTAGAGCTCCGTCTTCCTCCTCGGGCACGAGCAGAAACAGAAGTCAGAGCAACCAGGGCTCCCAGCACCAGGAGATGCGCCCACCAGCTCGCCCTTCATACAGTGCAGCAGTGAGGGGGCGTGGGAGAGGGTCGAGAAAATGACACTTTGAGAAAGAGGGCCTTCTCACCCTCGGCGCACGGAGACAGGGTCATGGACGGCTCTCCAGCGCGCAAGCACAGTGCACTTTTGATCCTGCCACCCAGGGTGGAGGAATCCAATGTAAATGTGAATTTTGTTACTGTGCCAAATGTTTTCTCCCCAGTAAAGAATGTGTCTGCGAAACAAGGTCTCTTCTTTCACAATGCACACACAATGGAGAATCCCCAGTGGGGACATCCATATATAAAATATGCATGCCCAGTACCACAATCACAAACACAAACAGCCTTCAAGGAAACCCCCTTAAGGGGCATTTCCAATATAAAAGGTTTAATTGTTCCACAGCCTCAATCCTCCCTTCCGACACGAGAGGGCGCCAAAGCGCCAGTCAAGGTAAGAAGGTGGCAGAGAGGTCTTTCTTGTTTAGCTGTCCCAGCCAGAGCTGCGACAGCAGTATTAAACAGGGTTTTAGACAGGACGTGTTTACAAGAATGCGTTCCTTTTTACACTCCTCCTCTGCCTCCTGTCCCACCGTGCAACAAAGTGTTGTCGCCGGTGATAAAGGCATTAAACGTAAGGCCCTCGCGTCACAGCAAGACGGTGTCACGCTCAGTAGTAAGTCACGTGACTCAGTCTCGAGTCCCTTTGACTTCCGCGTTACCGGTGACGTCAGAGTCGTGTCCGGGGATGCACATACCGTGCATTCCTATCAATCACATTCCGTTAGGTCTGACGTCAGCTCCCATTCAGAATCCTTTGTCAAGGCATTTAACTCAATGGAAAGCATGCAAGCCGTGTCCCTGGGTGCTTCGCACCGTGAGGCAGGGATACAGGCTACAATTCTCAACCCAGCCTCCCTTGTCAGACAGAGTGATATTCACGCATGCAAAGGGGCAGGCCGCTTTGATTCTGAGGGAGGAGATTCACTCTTTATTGGGGAAAGGAGCGATCAGGGAAATTTCCACAGATCAGCTCGGTCTGGGGTTTTATTCTCATTATTTCGTTGTGCCAAAGAAAGGGGGGGGGCTGAGGCCCATTCTGGACCTAAAAGCCCTCAACAATTTTCTGGTAAAGTACAGTTTCAAAATGTTGACGAACGTAGCGCTATTGCGCTCGATCAGAATCAACGATTATTGGACGTCCCTCGATTTGAAGGACGCGTACCAGCATGTGGGAATTTACCCCCCACACAGAAAATTCCTGAGGTTCGGTTTCGAGGGGAAAGTGTACGAATACACTGTTCTCCCGTTCGGCCTCTCTCTGTCTCCCCGCGTGTTTGTCAAAGTGACACAAGCGGCTATAGCTCCCCTGCGGCAGCAGGGAATCCGACTTGCGACGTACCTGGACGATTGGTTAATAAGCGCAAGTTCAAGAGAGGAGGTGACACGTCTCACCAATGTGGTGATGTCGCAGTTAACCTCTCTGGGGTTCAACATAAACTTCAAAAAGAGTATGTTAACACCAGCTCAGCAGACCACCTTTTTGGGGATCTCGCTGGACTCAATAAATATGACGGCTCGACTCTCACAGGAGCGATTAGTCAAGATCGTGGCCTGCGCGAAATCTTTTCGCGTGGGCAGAGTGGTCACGTACAAGCGCTGCATGATTATGTCAGGGCTGATGGCCTCAACTATCCATCTACTCAGGCTGGGCAGGCTGTATATGAGGCCTTTTCAAAAGTGGATGTTGGCACTCAAAATCCACTCGACACAAGGTCGCCGCAAGGTCAAGGTGTCCCCAGGGTGTGTGTACACACTGAGACCGTGGGTGGACGTGACTCTTCTGTCCCAGGGGGTCAGTATGGGCGTGGTGGTGTCACGGAAAGTGATCACAACGGACGCCAGCCTCAGTGGTTGGGGCGCAACGCACGAGGGCCGTTCGGTGAGGGGAGTTTGGGACTCCGCTCTACAGAAGCGGCACATCAATTTCCTGGAATTAAAGGCAGTGTTTCTGGCGTTGAAACATTTTTTGCCTTTTGTGGAAGGGTGTCACGTGTTGATCAGGACGGACAACACGACGACCATGTGCTATATCAACAAGCAGGGGGGCCTCTCCTCCCCGGCTCTCAATCAGCTGGCGCGGGATCTGACGCTGTGGTGGGAACCACGTTTGGCGTCGATCAAGGCGTCGCACATTCCGGGGCTTCTGAACAGCGGAGCAGATCTGCTGTCCAGGGGGGAGCCCCTTTATGCAAATTGGTCCCTCCACCCGGGAGTGGTGAGACAGATTTGGAGCAGGTTCGGTCAGCCTCAAGTCGACTTGTTCGCGTCAGCAGAGAACGCGAAGTGTACACTTTTCTTCTCTGCGACGGGGCCAGCCCCACTGGGGCTGGATGCTCTGGCTCACGACTGGCCGAGGGAACTGCTGTACGCGTTTCCTCCGTTGGAACTGATCCCCCAGACTTTGGAGAGGGTCAGGCGGTTCGGCCTCAAACTATTGTTGGTGGCTCCGGGGTGGGGCGTGTGGAGGTCGGAGATATCTCCCCTCCTTTACGGCAACCCGTGGCCTCTGCCGCCAATCAGAGATCTGCTACGGCAGGCAGGGCAGGAGATCTTCCATCCCGACCCGGCGAAGCTAGACCTTCAGGTTTGGCCCGTGAAGGGGAGTCTTTGAGCGCTTTGGGTCTGACACCAGGGGCGGTTCAGACTATTCAAAGTGCTAGGGCTTCGTCCACGCGGTCGGCTTATGATAAGAGGTGGAGGATCTTTGAAGACTGGTGTGCGGAGCGTACGTCACCGGTGGTGGCGTTTGAGGCTCCGGTCCAGCTTGTTGTGAATTTCCTTCAGGAAAAGTTAGAAAGTGGTCTTGCCTTTTCTACCATTAAAGGTTACTTGGCGGCGCTGTCAGCGTGCCATGTGGGCTTTGAGGGTAAGACGGTGGGTAGGCACCGTCTGGTGGCTCGGTTTTTAGCGGGTGTGCACCAGCTTAAACCGGTTACTAGGTCCCTTTTCCCATCGTGGGATTTGGGTGTGGTGTTGGACGGGCTGTGCCGTCCACCGTTTGAGCCTCTGGAGGCGGCGAGCTTAAAGCTTTTGAGTTTTAAGACTAGTCTTTTGTTGGCTTTGTCTACAGCCAAAAGAGTCAGTGATCTACATGCGTTATCGGTGGACCCGGTGTGCATGAGATTCTGTGAGGATGGCAAGAAGGTTCTGCTAAAACCCCATTTGGCGTTTGTCCCAAAGAACCGTGTGATTATACATGAGCCAACCGAGTTGGTGGCTTTTCATCCTCCTCCGTTTTCTTCGGAGGAGGATAGGCGTCTACATTGTCTTTGTCCGGTAAGATCCTTGAGGATTTACTGTGAGAAGACGAGGGCTATTAGAGCGTCAAACCAACTGTTTGTCACTTTTAAAAGTGGTCCTAGACGGAAAGCGGTGGCTAAAGCTTCACTTTCAAGGTGGATTGTGCAGGCCATAAAGATGGCCTACACTTGTGCTAAAGTCCCGGTTCCTGAGGGCCTAAGGGCTCATGACACTAGGGGAATGTCGACCTCCTGGGCTCTAGCCAGGGGTGTCTCGATCCAAGAGATCTGTTCGGCGGCTAACTGGTCGACTCCGTCGACTTTTGTGGTTTTTTACCATTTGGACGTGGCTCCATCTTCATTGGCGCATTCGGTCCTGGGTGTTGCCGCCTCCTCTAGTTAAAGACTTTTTCCCCCTTTTTTATAGCTGAGACCAAGTCCCTTTGCTCTCGGTAAAAGGGGGAGACCCTGTTTCCTTATAAAACGGCTGCTAGTGGGCCTATTAGTGAATAGGCGGGCTCCAGCCTGTCAGGGTTTTATGAGGCGGACCTGGTCGGCCTATTAGTTCATGAGGCGGATTTCGGTCTGTCAGGGTCTTTCTACTTTCTTCCGCTCTCGAGTCCGGTGGGCTCGGGGCTCCGTGGGGGAGGGGCCACGCCGGGGGTGTGGTCTCCTGTCAGGCGGAGCGGGCGGATTTTGAGGGTGTGCGCTTCCGGGGGTTTATGTGACCCAAGAGGAGTGCATTTCGAGTAAATGACAGAAAACGAAAGGTTTCGTACGAAACCATGGTTTTCTTAGTTTAGGAGAAATGCACTCCTCAAACGCCCCTTCGCGCGCATGTTGCGTGCAGAGGAACGGTGTTGTTAAGAGGAAGTACACATGCCAGTCTCGCGCCTTATGCCCACGGGTGGGGCGGGGCGTTTGACTGGCATACCCTCCGACTGTGTCATTCGGGAGCATATGTGTAGCTCTGTATCGCACGCTAGGAGGCGCGATAACCCAAGAGGAGTGCATTTCTCCTAAACTAAGAAAACCATGGTTTCGTACGAAACCTTTCGTTTTCACCCAGGCGGCTCAGTAAGTGAACAGTTTATGTATTTCATTTAGGCTATAAGTGTGTGTGAGTCAGTGAGTGTGAGTGCTGGCAAAAGCGGGCGTGAATTTAGTCTACTACATTAAGTCAGATTCAGTAGGCCTACAATGGATTCGTGGTTTCAAAGCGTAGTAGCATGGTTAAAATGCCATGTTAGTTTAATTTGTCAAAAGAATCCTGTTGCAATAGGTGATTATGCATGAGTGCACATTATTAACTCGTAGCCTATCTTGCTGATTGAAAATCGTCACTGAGCAGCTGTAATACAATGATGATCGCACATCATCGCAGTTACTGCACTCTTTGAAGGGCAGACTGGGCAGTAATCAGTCAGTATACAGTAGCTTAATTCGGCTTTATGTCCACCTCATCGATATAGAATCAACTCTTTGGAGAACGTGTGGGCGGCTCTTAAAAGAGCCTTTGGGTTGTTGTTTGGTAGATAAAGTCAGCATCATTAACCTCCGAAACCGTACAGAGTGCGTCCCTGCCTCTTCAGAGCATAGACAACATCCATGGCGGTAACGGTCTTTCTTTTGGCGTGCTCGGTGTAGGTGACAGCATCACGGATCACGTTCTCCAGGAATACCTTGAGGACACCGCGAGTCTCCTCGTAGATCAGACCGGAGATACGCTTCACACCGCCACGGCGAGCCAGACGGCGGATAGCGGGCTTAGTGATGCCCTGGATGTTATCACGAAGAACCTTGCGATGACGCTTGGCGCCTCCTTTTCCTAGTCCTTTTCCTCCCTTACTTTTTTTTTTTTTTTAAATAAACTTTATTGAAATTTGGCAGTTTACAATCATTTCAGCACTTTCAAAATACATACAATTCAAAAGCAACACTTTCAAAATTCAAATGCATTTAAATACAAAATAATAGACGCATATAGAATATATTTGTAAGGTCATTACTTTCCGTTTTAACCCCTCCCCTTATTCAATATCAGGTCCGAGTCTTTAGCAACAAAAAACATAATAGAAAAATAGAAATATAATAAATATAAGAGCAAAGTAGTACATATTACAAAGTCAAAAGGTGCCACGGCTTCATTATAGCTTGTTTAGAGTCCAAAGTTCTTTGTCTCTTCAACTCAGTAATTATCTGTTTAAAGACCACCTCTCCAGAGATGGCCTCCTGCTTAATAGTCATTGCACAACGTGTATTCCACAGTTTATTCACTGTGGTACATACAACAGACCAATAAAAGTCCTGGTCCATGGGTGAAAGCTTCTCGTCAAAAACACCATAGGCCTACATTACCGCGTTATAACTCAGTTTTACAGTGAAACCAATGCGGGCCATTTTCCCCCACACATACTGCGATCTGGAACAATCAACCAGCAGGTGCTCTATAGTTTCATCTTCGTCACAATTAACAAAAGGGCATTTGTTAATTGTGTCCCTTTCCTCCCTTACCACGCCCACTCATTTTTCAGCTTCAGTTCAGTTGCAGATTCAGAAGTGAATGATTCTCCTGCTCAAAGCCATGCCTTTTTATCTGTGTTCTGAGGACGTAAGGGAGGACAGGCAGCCTGCTCAACACTGGGCGTGGCCAAAAAAAGATGCAGCCCCGACCCCGCCCCTTCTTGATTCGGTTACAAATCCCAGCACAGGATTGGGTGATTCTGCCACAAGGAGGGAGGTGTCTTAGTTTCTGCTAATGTTTTACCACCTACAACATGCTCTATTGTCCCTCTAAAATGAGCGGGACAAAGTTCCCCTCCTATGTGGAAAGTCTGGTGACGCGAGGTTAGGACAAAGTATATCATGTGTTATTTAATGGAAAATAATAAGTAACGCGCCCATCGCCAATTTCAGTTGTCAACAGTCAAGCCCCGACCCGCCCCTTCTTGATTTGGCTGGGCCCTAGCCTAGCCCAGCCTTTTTTTGAGCGGTGGTCACAACGCTCCTATACGTGGCCGTGTGTGTGGGTCTGTCTGTCTGTCTGTCTGTCTGTCTCCGTGTCTGTATGTAGCCTACAGTACCTTTTGTGACCACACATGTTAAGGGAGGGGCGCTGTTGTTCAGGCCAGGCCCACACACACACACACACACACACACACACACACACACACACACGGTGGATGCTGGATGGATGGATTATTGATGGATGGATGGATTATTGATGGATGGATGACGCAGCCTCCACGACCACTGCTCAGTTCACACGGGTGTGATTTTTTTTTTTTTTTAACTTTTGTTACTTAATTTACAATTTAGGCATTCATTAATCCAGAGCAATGTACATACCTTTGGTGGCTTTGAAGGGCAGCATCAGTGTTTTGTATTCTGTGTGGGCAGCAACCAGAGTGCTATTGAACTATTCCCACTTTTCAAGTATGTAGAATATGTGTATTTTTTAGAATACCATATTATAATTGTAAGCCAGGAATAAGGGCAAATATATCTCCACTATGCGGTAAACATAACAAATATATTTATTATATTTTATTTTTAAGTGAGGGGACACAGGGTAGACCTCGTTAAAATGTGGATAAAACAGGCTATATAATATCTGCCCTCCCAGTGAGCAATCCCTTTTATGCCCATATATGGAGATTTCTGATGTCATCAATCCCAGGCCCTAACTGGCCCAAGAGCCTGCTTTACTCTGATTTACACCCTACCTTCCCCCTACACGTTAATATATATCCATATGTCAATATGTGTATATGGATATATATTAATAAAGGATAAAATAAATAAAATGTCCATATTCAGTATGGGCATTCCCAGATGATGCCCCTTGTGCTTATAGCCTATATGGAGATCCCCAGGCATCAAACCCAGGCCCTATGCCCATATATGGAGTTCCCTGTCGCAATGTCATCAATATTAACCCTTAAGTTCTGTTCAGATTCACTTCACCTTTGTTGTTGTATTTGGTTTAAAAAAACAACACTAATATAAATTTTAACTTAACAACTCATCATCATACATTGACTTTGTCTCAATTCCAAACAATTCATATGATATACAGTATATGGTAAATGTTTGCATTTATGCTTTGCTATATCACATTAAACACTGAAAGAGCTAGGCGTTTTAACTGGTTGCTGAAATGCATGTAAAATAAGAGCTGAACACACATGTGAACATGGGAACATACATTAATGTCACATGAATGTGCACTTGTACATATACACTAGGAAGCACATGCTTCCAGGGGCGGTAACATAGGGTACGCCTGGGAGCTCAAGCGTACAGCTATGAGACCTAGAGTTCTCAAATTCAGCCCGAGCCCGACCCGACCCGACCCGACATTATCGGGCCGAGCCGGGCCCAAAAATTATAATAATTAGTCGGGCCGGGCCGGGCCCCGGGCTCCGTCACTCAAGCAACAGAGAACAGGCGCATATCGCTGTCTGACTGTCTTCAGCGCAGCACTGCAGCCTGGCTAAGTTCCTAACCAATGGACCAAGGATAATACGTGACGCATACGGAAGTATAGTCTATCAGTCTCATAGAGCAGTCTGGTTGTTGTGATGACGTCACAATCGAAACCTTTGGATATACGGAAATTCACAGCACAGCAGCGAGTCACCGTTAGCTCTGTGTTGAGCGGCTACGATGAAAGTTTCGAGCAGAGCTGCATGTTAAATTAAAAGGCAGCAGACAATTTCACAAGTTTGTAATAAGTATAAATCCAAGAAAACTAGTTTAAAAGCGGAACCAACCTGGATATTATTGACAAGGACTTAAGAGGATTGTATTACAACAACATCAACATGATCAACCTAAAATCACCATACGTTGACATCCTCTTACCTTATAGAGACGATCATCTCCTCTGGTAAGATATTAATAATTCCATTATGCTTTCTGGTTAATCAAGTGTCCTTTGCTGCTGCTGTGTGCATTTATATTAAAGGGTTTACAGCCGCAGCGCGCCGCTTGTTGCCTGAGTTGTGTATGTTTAAGCATGGTGGTTAGGTGGTGTCGACCGTGTCGCGCACTAAACAACAGATCTGCAAGCCCAGAATGCAAGCTAGATGAACACGATTTGGGTTTATAGATCTGTCGAGCCAGCTGCCTGTGTTTGATGCGTGACCGTTGAAAGGACGAAACATAAATCACGCAGGCAGCGACGGCAGGGGGAGAGAGGATGAGAGCTGTATGATTGAGATTGACTGTTGACAACAACAGGGATTTAACGTTAGCACATTTTGTGCAGAACCTTGCATGTTTCATGAACAATTTAACATGTGAAGTTGCCATTTCGCCAACTATTATATGTGCATTCTCTCTCACTATTGTAATTTGAGACACTGGTGCTGCCAGCTGCCTACTGGCGAGTGGCGACGTTTCTTTTTTTCTTTCTCTCTCTCTCGGGCTTTCGGGTTTTCGGGCCGAAAATGATGATAATTGTTAGGGTCGGGCCGGGCTTCGGGCCGGCCCACTCGGGCCCAGTTAGGGCCGGGCCTTAATTTTCAGGCCCGTTGAGAACTCTAATGAGACCCCATTGATTTCTCGCCGAAAATTCCTAGCATAGGCACTGGAGCCGGGTCTGTTTGGACCGGACTGCCACCCCACTTTTCAGGCTATCGACCTATTTCTTCTGTCTTTTGGTCCGTTTTTCCCCCCCAAACGGCGCTACGGTCCCAATGTCCCATTGTCTTGCTAAATCGCTGCTGGAGCTTGTTGCGACCCCCAGTCACTCATGCTAATTGCTTCCAATACACAAGTCTGTCTGCTATTACATGTTCAACCGGTTCTGATGGGCCAGGCTGCAGTGGTGTAAAGTAACAAATTACATTATAGGCTACTCACTCAAGTAGCCTACTGTAGGCCAAGTACAATTTTGAGGCTTTCTCAGAGGCAAGTATTGTAGGCTACTTTTACTCCACTACAAATATTTGAAAACAGCCAAGTTACTTTGCAGATTTCGATTATTATAAAGGCATACATTAACCAGTTCAGTCTATATATTTAGGCCATTAGAAATGAAAATACAAGATCACAATGCGACGCTTAGATATAATTTGTGAGCTTATAGATCTGCTAAAATATTTGTATCTATGGTAGGCTACATATTTGTGAAAACCTGTGAAATGGGACATTCTGCAAATGACTACGTTTTATTTATACAGTACATTTTGATACCAAAACGTCATTATGCAAGTACATTTTGGACATGGGACTTCTAACAGAGTATTTCTACTTTTAGTTACTTAAGTAAAACATGTGAGTAGGCCTACTTTTCTTTTTTCTTCACTGACGGCCGGGCTGCTAATCGAGCGTCGGCTCGCTCACTCTCTCTCTCACTCACTGTAGTCAGTGCGATGCAAAGCAGTTCATTTCTAACTTTCACTATACAGTAGCTTGAATTTCCCTTCCTTTATTCACATTTAAACTTAATTTATTTTCTCGAAAATACATTGAGCGTAGCAGAGCCCTAGCTCATTCATAATGCCGAGATTACAGAAGGCATAGGCCTACAACATTGTAGGGCATAATAATTAATATTGAAATAAGAGCAGGATAAAACGAGTTATGTATTGTGACAAAGTTGAATTAAATTCTTTATCCAGAGCTACTTATACAATTGGGGGGGGGGGGGGGGGGGGGGGGGGCATAAAGGGGCGGGGTCAAAACGAGCACCCAGCTCAATATTGAAACTTCATCGCCCCTGCATGCTTCACAAACACGGCACATATGAGCTTCTTGCACCTCCTGCAAGCAGTCTGTCTTCCTGTCTGCTGTTGTAGGACACACTGAACAGTGCTTTCTCTTGTCAGATGCTTCAACAAGTTCACTGTTTATTTTACCATTTCTATCATTTGGATTGTTTGGAATTGCAACTGTATGATGATGATTTGTTAAATTAAAATTTATATTAGTATTGTTTTTTTTGTTTTTTTGTTTTTTTAAACCAAACATCCCCCGGGTCAAAATGACCCGCAAAAACAGCATTAGAGGGTCAAAATAAATGAGGGGGGTGTAGCATGACATAAAAATATACTTTTTACATTAATCACAGAAGAATCTTTAATAGTAAGGGGAACATAAGAACATCTGCAAAGTAAATCGTTACCAAGAAATTTCTTCACCAATGTGTTTCTAAAGGTGTGTAATAATGAATCCATTGCAAGCATTTGTTTTGCACGAAAAACATTCCATGTGCTACAAATGGCCCCCACAAATTTGAAAAGTGACGATTCATCACTAAACCATCGTTCTGTGGGTCCGATTTTAGCCCAAGGAATGTTTTTCTTGCAAAACAAATGCTTGCAATGGATTCAGCATCATGAAAAAACCCTAGTTTGACCCCTCACAGAGGGACAGCGAATGCATTTTCCGGCAGCGGCACGTACCAAGTCCGGCGACGCCGCGGCAGGTGCCGCTGCCGGGAAGTGTATTCGCTCCTTCTACCCTCACATGCTACTTAAAGCAGATTTTTTTTTCTTGTATAGTAAATTAATGGGACACAAACACAAATCAGTTTTTTATGAGGTTTCCCCCAGAAGTTGAATTTCAACCTTTTAGTACATATTATTACACACCTTTAAAAACGCATTGGTGAAGACATTTCTATTACTAGTAAATATTAAGCCCATATCTAACAGGACTTCATATGAGAATGCCCATAGGGCATCGCAGTTTAAGCCCTGATTAAATTTAATTTCATCCATAGACATTTGATAAGCCTCGATCGGACAAAGCCACCCTGGCTTGTGAGGAATCATGACAATAAACACTATTTTTTGCATGCCACGATTAATTAGAAAGCTGAATATATATATGTGTGTGTGTGTGTGTGTGTGTGTGTGTGTGTGTGTGTGTGTGTGTGTGTGTGTGTGTGTGTGTGTGTTCTTTTTTCTTAAACTGCAATGCCCTATATGAAGGAAGACAGCCCATATCTGTGTGGCTGGTTCAGAGACTTCAGACAGGGATCTCCATGTATGGGCATAAAAGGGATTGTATGTATGATGTCAGATGTGATAGACGTCATAGGATTTTCACATAACAAATAACTGAGTAAGCATGTTTGGGGTCTCACAGCATATCTCCATTTACAGTACATGGATCTTCATATGGGTAACTGGTCCGATATATATCACTGGCCAGACGGCCAAGACATGGTGCATGACACATCGCTTGTCGCCCTGAGGCGTCTTACTAGTTATCACAAAGTGTGACAGTGTGTATCCAGCCAAAACAACAGTCCAGCTACCAACAAACGCTCTTAATCCAGAGTAGCATAAGGTAATGCATAGACATATTTTTGGAGTAGTAATTCGCCATTTGATCGATCGGTGCTCCAGTTCACACAAGAAAATACTTTCCTGAAGAAACCATGTGGGTTCAAGTAGCACACCAAGTAGAGTATGATGATGATGATGATGTATAGACCCACAGGGGGCATCATTGGACAACATTATTTTCCAATCACAAAAGGTACATACTACATACAGATAGGACATACAGAAAGTCACATGTTGGAGCAGCGGCTAGCACCGCTCAAAAATGAGTGAAACTGAATTCAATGTTGTTTTTGTTCTAGGTTTTACACTCAATGGTTCAAGCTATGGGTAAGCCTCAAGCCATGGGTCAGCCTCACTTACAATGGGCAAGTTGGTGCTGCACACTGCGAATGCATGGCTGGACTGAGAGAGTCTTGCTCACCTGTTGCTGCGTTCATGGCCAACGTTGCATATTTGGTGATATAAAAAGCAACGACAGGTGTCTGTGTGGTTTTTGGTACTTCTTATCTTCATAGCTGCATTGCATTGCCACGACAACTGAATTATGACAAAACCTGGTAATATTTGTTGTTTCTCTCTCTCTCACTCCATCAGGACATGCACTGACAGTCTACCTACTTGACGGCTCCCAGCAATGCAGAATTGGAACTCCCTATGTACAAAATCAACTACACATCTGCTGCAAAGACGAAGAAGGACCTTGACAAGTGCATCAGTGGAGAGAACGTTACAACGCACTTGCCGAGGTCGTCGACGCCAGGATGTGTCAGAAGTACCCATGGAAGAGCTCTACAAAGAGTTTTGTGTCTGGATGAAGTCCTATTGGGTGGTAGGGGCGATTAGTTTACCACAAAGTGCGTCTTCCTGTGATTTCACTGCACGGGCACAAATCTTGCCTAACCCACAGGCAAGAGTAAAACGGGCACAAGAAAACAAGAACACTACCAAGACAACAAAACAGGCAAGACAGAGCCAACCTGATGAGAACACAACAGAACTGTGGTGCACATGCAGACAGCCAGAAGAGGGTGACATGGTGGCTTGTGGAGACACTAAATGTAGCATTGAATGGTTCCACATCAAATGCGTGGGTCTTGCCGTGTTGCCAAAAAGAAAGGAGCCATTGTGGTGTGACACAACATAGACATGTAGATGTGTTACAATTATTACATTTCCACATGCTAGACTTGTAGTGTTACATATGTGTACAAAGTGTAAAATTGTAAAAGAAATAGGCTGCAACTGGATTCTATTGTTTTGTACACACACACACACACACACACACACACACACACACACACACACACACACACACACACACACACACACACACACACGCACACACACACACACACACACACACACACACACACACACACACACACACACAATGTCCACCACAAGCCAGCATGGCGATGATCGATCCCTGTTGTAGGCCAATGGCAAGTGGACCTCCCAGGAAGATGTGTTTGTGGTTGATTCATCTTAGTTGATTATTCAGTAATGCTTTAGCTTTCTGTCAAACAACATTATGAAAGAGCTGTCTGTAGAGTTGATTCCTCATACACCAATGGTTCTCAAACAGGTGTCCCATGTTCATGACAGGACCCCCACCTTTTGGTTTTATGCCAGGGTTCCCCTTAAGAGAAGATTTGTCAAAATGTGTCAAACATGGCAGCTCACAACTACAAGCTTGGCATCTACAAGCTCACAACACTTTGCCATGGAACATGTTGTGCAGTACAGCTTTGGACACCTGAGGTTTCCACCCGACTGAGACAACATAATGCTTGTATTATTACACACCTGTGTCACCTCAAGACCTCAGGAGGGACCCATCCAATATCTCCCCAGAGGAGCCTCTTGCTGGTCATGGAGCAGGAGAGATGAGTTTAACCTTGGCCAGGAGGAGGAGATGGGCAGTGAGTTGGCCACCACTGCCGACCCACCATCGGGAGGGTGTTGAGGTTCAGAAACACCCAATGAAGAGATTGAAGACATGAACTCCTCCTGGCCAAGGCTACATTCACCAAACGTGAATGAAGGAGAAGCATCTTTAGATGTAATTGTAATCATAGAACACAATACATAATATAGCAATGTTGTTTTTACTGTAAGTTGGAAAATGACCCTTGTTTTACTACAACCAGGTCTACCGTATGGCAACATTTCTTTGTAGGTTAATCATCATGTATTTGACTGCTGATAGCACACACACACACACACACACACACACACACACACACACACACACACACACACAGAGAGAGAGATAGAGAGAGAGAGAGAGAGTCAAACAGAAAGCAGAAAGAAATGGCAAACTTACAGGTCCATTTTCTTGTCTTTTAATAACACATTCATATCTATGTTCTGTTTTGTTTACAAGGAGTTTTAAAACAAGTGTTGATGAGAGGACTAGAGGAATCAGGCAGGCAGAGGGTGAACGTCCATATACTGTAAATACCACAGTGCCCCCAAGTGGCTGGAGGGAGGCACTACAGAGACAGTAACCTTTTCTCACATCATCTCATCTCAGCTGTACATTGATAATCTTGTATTGTATGTTTTCATTGGCCTGAATCTATCTATGCAATGGTAGAATTCAAAGCCAGACAGGAGACCGGTCTTATTATGGAAGTCTTAACCAGCTACAGTGTTCACAATAATAACCTAATGTAATAGCATCATTCCCAAATAATAATACGTTTAATAGGGGTAATAATAATAACAATAATAATAATAATACAATAATGTATTTTCATTTGATCTCTTAAGAAGACCAGGGCAGACTTCATTAGAAGACCAGACTTTTTATGTCTGGGTCATCCATGGTGGCACAGTTAGATTTTAGTGCATTTCAATAAGAGAGTGAGAGAAGGTTCCACAATGCCCCCCTCTTTCTACCCCCACCCCATCTGGCTCCAAGGCCAGCCAATAACAACAGGTCCTTTACTTTTTCTTTATTTTTTAATGACTCATTAGAAGAATGGAAATAGAAACAAAACTGTGAAGAATTTAGAAAGAGAAAGGTTTTTGTCACCGCTATGGTTTAGGCAGGAGGAACCCCGCACAGGGCACTCTAGCTCAGGAGTAACGCCTAATTTATCCCCCGTCTTAACAATTGTGTCACATGACGAAAATCTCTACACAGGCACCCTGTGAGCTGTTTTCGGCGTGCAACACTGTCCTATAACGAAATATAAATCAGACTTGAGAGACAGAGAGAAACTAAGAGAAAGAAACAGAATTCTAAATGCATCCAAACACAACATATACAATCCTTTGTCATTTGGAGGAGGAAAAAAAAGCAATCAAAGAGTGAGGAAAAAAACAACAAAGCAACAAAAATAAAAGATGGACAATCTTGTTAAGGTTAAAAAGGCGTAAGTTTAATGAGGAACAAAAAAAAAAATCAAATCGTATAATGTATGAATGAATGAAATCTCTTTTTTTAAAGAAGAAAAAAAAAACTGGTGGTAAGTTCATCTCTCCTCCTTTCAGTTTATTTTCCCATGTAATAATCCTTTCAAAAAACAACTAATGGAAAAAGAAAGTAAAATCATCTTTGGAAGAAGTAAAAGTTATTTTATTTTAATAGACTATCACTACAGTATATGGAGATGCTGCTACCCAGTTAGATTATTTATCTAGAATTCATTTGAGCATTCCAATTGTTGTATTTTTTTTATTTTTTTATTTTGTTTTGTTCGTTTTTTGTGTCCTTTTTCAAAAAAGCTTTTTTTTTTTTTTTTTTTTCCTATTTTTTTCCTAAGAGGTAGATCAACAAAAATAATGACATGGTTACAGATATCGTGCCCCTTGATTCAGGAAGTGAAGTCACAGGTTGGGGGAATTCGGGCAGCAGGGCAGGAAGGAGGGAAGATTGTGGGTTGTGCAGGCCAGAACAAGGTTGCCGCCTGCTGTTGGGGCCTGCAGTTCACTGCAGTTTCACCCATGTTAACCTGTGCAATGATGCCAGATGACCATGAGGAAAACAATAGTCTAGAGATACGTTACATATTACACAAGAATTTGACCAAACACACATCATTGTGTGAGCAAAAATTGGGGATCCGTGATGTCGCACTACATGTTTACTTCCCAGACTGCAACATTGTGATATAAAGCAGAATTAATCCGTTCAAAGTCTGGAACTGAAATAAAAGCATTTACCGCTGAAACACTGATTTCCATCCTGGTGAATGAAGTGGACAGTGGAGTGTCTCCAGGTTTTAGTTTAAAACTAAATGCTGCTTTCCTGGTTCTCTGGGTCACGTGATAATTAGTAATGTGAGGGTTTGGTGGGAAGAGAGTTTGAAAGCATCATGTATGTTGAGGTCACGACAATTTGTTAAGCTTCCTCGTTTAGGAAAAGACCCACAACAGCAGTGAACAAAACACATACCATCTCCTTCTATGCCAATGCACTGCCCCCCTGCTGCCCTCCACTGCCATGCCCCCAACCCCAAATGGGTCCTTTTTTTCCTTTGTTTTCTTTCTTTCTTTTTTTAAGTCCCATCTTTAAGTCAGGGATGTAAAATGAAAATAAAAATAAATTAAAGTAAAAGAGGGGGAACATAATCATGACCATGACATGCACTGTGTCTTTTGTGTCTGCGTGTCTGTCTGTCTGTTTTGTCTGTCCGTCTGTCTGTCTGTATCTCACTCTGTCTGATCGACTGACAACCTGCTCTTGTCTCTTTTTCTTTATTTTTTTCTTTTTACAAAGGAGAAACAACATTAATGTTGTGGCTGACTTGTTTTATGAGGTAGCGTTCCTAGTTATGTGTCAAGAGGTTAGTTATGTCTTAATGAGCATCCCTTTGCCTCTGAGGCAGGGTAGAAAACGACACACTAGAAGACTGTGTGTCATCACAGCGAACTGTCCTCTACAAGAGCTAGGAGTCCTTCTGTCTGTCTGTCTGTCTGTCTGTCTGTCTGTCTGTCTGTCTGTCTGTCTGACTGTCTGTTGCCGTATAGTGACTTAACGCCTGTGAAGCAGGTCAACAGTTACAAACAACAACGTGCAACAGTCGCTCAAGCTCAGTGACTGAAATAATCTCACAGCGTCAGCTGGTAGTGATGCTATAGTTTGAATACATTTCGCTTGGTTTGTGATCATATTGCCAAGGAATTTCAAGAGGTTATAACAAAAAAACAAAACTTTTGAACAAGAAACTTGGTTGAAAACAGCCTCAGTCATTTCTTGTTGAAGTTTCAGTATCATTAAAAAAACGTTTGACATCTCTTAAAAGCATAATTATCTGCTAAAACGGTAAGATTTATGTATTTATTTATTTATATATAGCTTGAAGAAATAAGGCTGTCTGAATACATTAATAATTAGCTACACTTGACAGTTTGTGGTTTCAGATTCAAAAATTGTGTCAGGGCTATGTCTGCTCGCCAATACATGCATCAACTCACTTGGTATGAAAGAGGAGAAAGCCATTTCTATTTTCCGAACAGATTAGATTACATACAGTATAAGTACAGAATAGGTATATGTTTCAAAGCTGACCGTCTTAAAGATGTCTTAAAGAACCACAGATAATCCAGTTTCACATGTGCAGACAACCCTGGAGATCAGGTAGGCCTATGTGCCCCAAAGGGTCACCAATCAACAATCTGATTTTGTCTGTCCCTGGGTGAACGCAAACCTTTTGCTGGAGGCGTTGAGTTACGATATTGTGTGACAAACCAGTGAGTAGCAGGATTTTTGTGTTTGTCTCTGCAGTCTCAACAGCCCTTTAAATGCATACTGTATTTTTTTCTCTCTCTTTTTTAATACCGTGAAAATTACAAGACAAAAACTAAAGCGTTTAGGTGCCATCCTGAGACCTCTCCTCAAAAGATGTTAATGTTCTTCAAAGGTTCATTATATTTGCGAACTTTCAAGATGTCGGCTTTGCTTCTCAAAATGTCTGATTAACATTTTGGAATGAAACCCACCATTAGTGTTTGGCACCGTTATCGTCACCTAATGGGGTAGGCCTACACAGTTTGAATAAGCCGCTTTTGTTAGGAAATCTGTGCATTAGAAAAGACAGGAAACAAAAACTCTAAAAAAATAAGAATGTGTCCCTTTTCATTTTCCAAAAAACTAGAGAATTGGAAAATGTTTGGAACAAAGGTGATGCTTCAAATATGTAGTTTGTTTGTTTTTGTCCGAACAGAAGTTTGCAAAACGAACACGACGTAGGCCAGCGAGAGAGAGCGTTCCTGTCCGCTCCAAAACGAAATGAGTTTCATAAAACAAAAGAAATACAAAATGTCCTCCTCTTCTGCTGAACTAACAGAGGGGCACAAAAAAGAGGAAGAGAGAGGGAGTGTTTTAGGATGGGAAGATGAAAAGAATAAAGGAGGGGAGAGGGAGAGATGATGAATGTCACATTTCATTGGAGAGAGAGAGTGTGCGTGTGCGTGTGTGTGTGTGTGTGTGTGTGTGTGTGTGTGTGTGTGTGTGTGTGTGTGTGTGTGTGTGTGTGTGTGTGTGTGTGTGCGTGCGTGCAAGTGTGTGTATGTGTGTGTGTGTGTGTGTGTGTGTGTGTGTGTGTGTGTGTGTGTGTGTGTGTGTGTGTGTTTGTTTGTGTGCAAACTCTCCTGCCCATTCTAGTTGTAATAATAAAAGGCTTCAAAGTCTTTCCGACATCTCTCATTTCTGTTACAGGTCAGCCATTAACCCTGCACCCTCCTCCCTCTTCCATCCACACACACAGACAGACGCACAAACACCTTTCCTCCTCCCCTCCTTACTAAAGTTGCATTACATCTCAGATGTTATTTATAGGAGGTTCTCAATCTTCGATAGATTGACGTTTGTCGTCATATTTCATCAATTAGTGCAACAGTATATGTCCCCAGATGTCATGTCCAAAATAAAGCTTGCTGTATTCTTAAAAACAAAACCAAAAAGATAAAATAAAAGAACATTCAACTAAACAAATAAAATAAACCAAAAGTAGAATAACATTAAAACAAAAAAATCTACGTTATGTAGCCAGTTTAAATGGCTGCAGGCTGAAGAATGAATTCTAAACAGCGGTGTCTTGGTGTTTGTGAACAGAGCTCTATGGGTTGGAGAGAGAGAAAGCAACTTCATGGTCTCAAAATGTTGACATTACGAGTTCTGTCCATGACAGGCCTGTTCTTTGTAATCAGTCCTGCAAATTAAGCCAATTAGCAGAAACTGTGTAGGCCTATCATCTTTGAATTTGTACTGTCCCGGTGTGTTTACACAAACATACAGCACAGTCTTTATAGTAGAATGTGTGGTTACAACTTTTTGCTTTCCGTTGAAATTTAAGCCCTATTTACAAGCGTTAATCTTCATACATGGAAAAAAGTGATTGCTGGTGTTTGTCTTGGCAGGGCAGTAATCCATGCAGAACTAGAGTGGTATAGCTGCCTAGGTGACCTTGAAACATTTTCACCTAAAAAAGAAAATGCCCTAACATAGAGATGCCAGAGTTGATGAGGTTGAAATGCCAGATCAAACCGTGTTTGTATGCAACATAAACAGGGGTCATCAACATGCTGGCTTGTGGTGGACATTTTTGTCAAAATTGAGTGGACAATAATATTACCAGAAACACATAAAGAGATAGCCCTGAATGACCATAACAGGTCCGAAACTCTGTGAGTGTACAAATGGAACCAAATGGGTCCTTACGGGTCCATCTGGTTCCATTTATACACTCTCAGAGTTAAGGGGAACCACTTGTAAGCTACTAATGGACTCTTGTGGACATTCAGTAATTGGGTCTTATGGTCAAAATAAGAACATTATACTGTAATAATGTGTAAAAAAAAAAGTCTTGCCACAGACACATTTGTCTGTGTACGGACATGTCGATGACCCCTGAACACTATGCGTTAACATCCGTTGCCATGTTTTGTTGACTCGTGAAGTTGCCATCTCTTTGACAAAAATGGAAGCATAGAAACAACAGAATATAGACTTGTTGCCTGTCGAAGGTGAACTACTGTACTTTGGGGGAGCTGCTGATGTTTGATGTTGGCAAGCGTGAGAAATAGGTAAGGCAAGGCAAGGCAAAAAAAAAGGAGACAAACTGATCACCTGGCAGTGTCGTTCAACCATCTGACTAAAGCCTGATTTATACGTTGTCACGTGACACAGCATAAATTAGGCGTCATGATTCTCTACTCTTACAACTACAACAGCTCCAACCCTCTGTGGATTTGTATGCATTTTTTTTTCCTCAAATGAAAACTTTTGTTTCTCCTATTTCAAAAATACAAAAGTGTTGCAATGGCAATCGTTATGTACAGCTTTCCATTGATTATTTTTGTGTTGCGGTTTTCTTTCCTTTTTTTCCAACTCTCTTGCTTTATTTGCTCCCATTTTTAAAGGTTCCTTGATTTCTCCTCTGTCAGTCGTTCGCTGACAAGAGGACCATAGGGTCTTGTCCTACTTTTTTCTGCTTTTTTCCCCCCACCCATCCACTTCCCCACCACGAAAATCAACACTTAAATCCAACTTAACACAAAGCACACACTCTTTCAACCATAAACACACATATGTGCACGTGTACGTATGTGCGTGTGCGTGTTTGTGTGTGCGCGCGCACCTATGCACCTATGCACCTATGCACGCACACACGTGCACACACACCCACACCCACACCCACACACACACACACACACACACACACACACACACACACACACACACACAGCCAACAGGGAGCGTTTGAGGTGTAGTGGTCAGTGCACAGGCAATAAATATTCACATTCAGTGTAGTCAGAGCTAGTTAAGGTGTGTGTACAGGTAGCTTTTCTTATACAGTTACATTGCTCTCCGGCACAGACCATTGATGGACCGTTACTGCTGTGCTCCAATGCAACTCATAACTGGAACGCTTCCGCCCCCCCAGTGATGTCATTTGAAGGTCTGGAGGAAATGTTTGATCTTCAAACACCAAACATGGGACACTACAGAGTTAAAGTGATTTTGTTGCGACAACTTTATAATCTCACAGATCTCGCTTTGGGCCAGAAGCGTTGCTGTTTTGAGTTACTTTAGGCGCTTGTTGAGCACTCTCAAAAGTTTGGCGCTTTGTGATGAGATCATCACAATAAGGCAGGAAAGGAAGGTCCCTTCAGGGCACAAGGCAACGATGATCACACACACACACATATGGAGAGAGAGGAGTATTGTCATTAGAAATAAGGCATCAGCCAGGTGTGCCCTGAGGACATATTCCTCGGAGGCAGCATGTTTATACTTTAGCGGTTATCACAGCTTGTATTACAAACACATTTTAACAATAGTCATCCGTCGAGTAGACGTCAATAGCTAGTGAACTCTCAGATGTCGTGTGTGTGCGGTCACCAACCAATGCACTTTAGGAATCTTCCTCTCAAGTAACACCACTCCCCATTGGCCAATTATTCCGTCTTCCAAGAAACGGATGCTCCAATCACACTTCAGGAAGACCCAGAGGTTGCTACACACCCCCCCCCCCTCCCCCCCCCCCCCCCCATACAAAGGCAAGATGGCACTCGGTCTTTCATCTCTCCTCTGCTATAAAGCACAACCTCCTCGTCATCCTGAGCACATGCATCCAACAACACATCGAAAAAACAGAAAAAAATACCCAAAGCAACAAGACAAAACCTAAAAAAAATACTTTTTTTCCTTAAAAAAATAAAAAATATTCAGGACTCTCAGCTTTTCTTTTTTTTTCTTCTTTTTTTCTCGTATAAAACACCAGCAAGCAAAACCAAAACAAAAGTTAGGAATACTGAGGTAACTTACACCCTGAGGTAGTTTTTTTTTTCTTTTTTTTGTTTTTCATCTCATTTCTTCTCTAATCTGTTCTAGTCTTGGCGAGAGCGTCCAGTCTTTGACCCCGCCCCTCATTATCATACGCAGGCGGGGTCTGGAGTCTCCGCCCACAGGCCTTCGGCAGATTGGGAGAGAGAACGAAGAAGCCGCTCCCCATCTTTCTGATTTCACCATTTCCGAGCTCAAGGCAAGGAGCTTCTGGGAGACACAAGGCGTTATTTCTCAGCTAGATTCAATCAAGGTTCACCATGGACCAATTTGGTCTTTTTCAAGCATTCATCATTGTGAAAAGATGGACACCCAGATCATCTTTGTGCTGTTGTTAATCAATGCAAACATGAAACAGACCTCAGTGCTAGATGTTCTAAGGAAAGCCAGCACCATCTGAAGAAAAAGAACCCTCTCTGTCCAAGTTGAACCTTAAACCTGAGACTGAGAACAAAGCCTGATAAGACAATGAGCAGATGATATCAGACACGCCATGTCTGTCTGTCATTGTAGGACTTAAATGGCAGCCTGTACTCCATTGCCTTCAATGCACTCACTCAAGGGGCCGGGCTAACTCACATATCATATATATATAATATATATAAAATATGCCATTTAAGGTGCGGGCCGCCTGCCAGCTAGCATAGCTGCTGGCAGCTTGTCATTTATTCTTTTAAAACACATCCTTGGTGTTCTAACGGTTCCACATCGAGAAGCTAAGGCGCTGCAATAAAACTGCAGGTTTAGCCGCGGCCTCCGCTAACCTTACTGTCTCTCACTGTGCCATCCGTCACCACACAACTGAACCCTCACTCACACCTGGCTCTGACCGTGGCCACGGCATCATCATAGCAACGCATCGCAGAGCCAGGGACTGGGGGGAAGGCAAGATGGCGGGACACAGTGTTTAATAACAATTCCATGAAGATTATTTATTTACAACCTCATATTTTATTTTTTCTCTTTTCTTTCACTTTTTTTTTTCTCTAGCCCCTCCGTTAGTTGGAGGGGCATTCAAAGAGCAGTGTTAACATCTACGGCCCCTCTGCTAAACTCTCATTGGCTGAGGGATAGGGGCGGGTGGGGCTTTTTTCTTGCCAGACCTTTGACCTATCCCGTGCAGCCACTGCAGCGGTTTCCTCATCCTCTCTCCCGGCTCCGCCTCACTGCATTCTATCAATAATAGCTCTGAATAAAACATTTCTATACATATATCTCTATCTTAAAAAAAAACACCCTTAAAATAAAGGACTGTCTGGAGATGTCTGGAGAGGTTTCGAAAGGGGAGACAGAAGGGCCCACGTGAACGACTCCCAGCATGTCTCAGAAGACACTGATCTCCTGTACCAGAGGCCAGAGCCAACATGAGCTATAACCTCTTCAATTCTAGGCACTGCGGTGGATTCCGAACACATCTGGACAGGCGTGAGCAACAGGTGCTACGGCGTAGGCTCCGTCCTCGTCGTAGCAGAATCGCGCGGGCCGTGTTGCGCACGCCTGTCCAGTGGCATTCAGAGTCATACGAGGAGCTGGTCGGGGCTCTGCTAAGGCACGCTGAGAGGACAACACCCTTTAACCCCCGCTGTCTCTCTCCATCCATTCCTTCATCCCTCCATCTTCATTCAGTCTCTCTTTCTGGCCTGGCATCTCGTCTCTGTTCTCAAGTTTTATTTTCTTTCCTCTCTTTTTTTTTATTCATTTCGTTTAGCTTTTTCTCTTTTTTCTTATTTTTAATTCCTTCTCACTCTCTCTTTAAAACGTCTTCTCTTTCTTTCTGGCTAGTGGGCATAACCCCTCCCTCTTTTACATCACTTCCTGTCTAATCGCTGGGTCCGTGTGTCGTTCTCCTGTTTCCGTCCTGTCTTTCGTCCGTCCATTATGTCTTGTTTGTCCGTCTGTCCGTCAGGCAGGGTGGTGGCCCACGCCCTTCAGGGCGGGCTGGCCGGGGGGCCCCTCACTTCCTGCGTGGCTCCTGAGTCACTCCCTCGCGCGGGGGGCCTCCCATCTCTGTGAGGCCCTGGGGGTGGGGCCCGGGTCCTCCTCCGTCTCTCATCCCTCCGTCTCTCATCCCTCCGTCTCTCATCCCCCCGTCTCTCATCCCCCCTTTCTGCTGCTGTTTCACCTGGGTCAGGATGTCCCGGATCTTCCTCTGCGCCAACTGGACATCGGAACGACAAGGGGGCAGAAGGTTTCAAGTTAAGAATCCCCCGTTTGAATTACATATGAAATCGCTGCTTCCAAGCGTCGCTGTCCCCGCTCTGTCCCGTCTATCTGTCCTTTAGGGCAGGGGTTTTCAAAGTGGGTGACGGGGCACCCTGGGGTGCCGTGATGGCAGTCCAGGGGTGCCGCGAGATAATTTGATAATATTTGGAATTCATCAATATCACTACATCAAAATCACTTCACTATGCTTAGTAAAACAGACCTGATTTGCACTGCACTTGATGAGTTATTTTTCCATCTACGACAGCTCTCTTCACCAAAAATAGCAGATCTACAAGCTCACAATGGGTCACGTTGTGAATAGGCATGCTGGGGTTCAAGTGGATAAACATCAAGTATAACGTTATTTTCAGTCAGTTCTGATGGAAACGGATATTTCTCCAATATGATGTAACATTCTAAAAATTAACAGTGTAACTCAGGGGTGCCGTAGATGAAAAAAGTTATTTACAGGGGTGCCCTGAAACAAAAAAGTTTGAATACCCATGTTTTAGGGAAAGGCCGATATCTACTCAAATGTGACATCACAATGAACAATGGCATCGTGCTATTGTAGTGTGTTAAAAAAATAAAACATCATTATTCATGTGGTGTGTGCTGGAGGTCTGTGTAAAAGGCGTGAGGTCATTTATTTATTTTATTTTTTATAATTTTTATCCCACGATTTTGCAACCCATTTTCACCCAGTGCCAGTTGCCTATGTAATCCTGGGCTCTGCTCTCCCTCTGCCGCGCCTGGGGAGACAACGGACTGACCTCATGCTTCCTTCAATGCATGAGTAGCCCAAGTTGTTTCTTTTCACCTGACAGGGGGGATTTCCCCACGATGGACGTAGCGCGTGGAAGGAACACGTTATTCCAACCAGTTCCTTTCCCCTCCATCAAGCGCCCCGGCTGGCCAGGGGGAGGCATTATTGAGACCAGGATTACTGCATGTTTTTGTGAGGGTATCAACCCAAGGAGACACGGGGAGAACATGCAAACTCCACACAGAAAGGCCCTGTCGCCGACCCCAACTAGGGTGCAAGGTCATTTATGGTTACGAGGTGTAACTGTACAGGGATATACGTATACCTGACTGGCGTAGAAGTGTCCGATGATCTTGACGATGACCTGGTCGTTTTCGTCGGGGGTCTGCTCCCTGGGAACCACCACCTCAGCAGCAGTCAGGTTCTGAAGCTCATTCACCTGGTAACACACACGGACACATGGATATAGGACACCTGCCTCTCTGCAGTCGCTACAGCTGTAAAGGCTCACTGTCATCACAACTCCCTGTAGTAGCTACAGGCATGGTATCCGCACGCACTTCTAAAGTACACATTTAAAACCTTTGAAGACATTTTAATACCTCTAAAAATAAAGAAATAATACCACTACGGCGGGAAAAGAACCGATAGTTAGGGCTGAAGTTATGGACAACATTTAATATCTTGATATTGATGCCAAATAGCTCAATATTGATACAATATAATAGGTTCACATTTGTTATTTGATACTTTTAAGTGTAGCAACAGTGACAACAAGTATTCTTAAAGTAATTGCATTGTATATTGTATAGTGTATTCCTTGAAAAAGGAATTTGAGTTAAAAATGTTTGCTTAAAATATACATTCAAGATTTTCATGATTTAAAAAAAATCTGATCTACAAGCTCATTGCATGTCACACGAAGTGGACATGCAAAACATGTCCATGGTCAGATATTGAACAGACCATCTATATCTAGATAGGTTCTTAACCAACTGCCCTGATGCTACAATTCTGGATAACATTCGATGCATTTTATTTATAACGCATTTGACATTCTTGCCGTTTTCTTCCTGCTGTTCTTTCCTTGTGTCCTTTTTTTTTCCTGTATTTTGGACCTGATCGGTTGACGTACTGCCTTCCTTCCTACTGTATACTACAGGAGTTAATAGCAGATACTGTATACAAATACAATCTCGTAGCGTGGCACTAAGTGCCGCATTATGAGCTTGTAGATCTAGTTTTGAAAAACTCAGGGGTCCCTGAAATAACATTTGAGATGGGGGTCCGCGGTCAAATACATATAATTCTAGGGGTCCTTGGCATTACAAAGTCTTAAGTTAAAACCGTGATCCTGTGTTTCACCATACAGGGACAACAACTAGTAACGTTTCCCTCTGTATCCTATCGGGGTTACAGTGTCAGATCAAACGGCTACAGTAACCCATCTAGAATCTCCGTCTTTGTATCCCCATGCGCTGTGACCTTGCAGATCTGCCATACAGAATGTTTGAACATTTTCGCTTAGAATGACAAGCCCAAAACCGCCAGGTTGAAATTGCGTAAAAGCATTTTTCTTCTCCCGACTCACCGTCTTGCCTCCCTTGCCAATCACCCTGCCGGCAGCGGCAGCAGCCACTTTGATGTGTGTTTCCAGTTTGACTTCCTCCTTCGGCCCAAAGAAGTTCTCCTCCTTAAGCTTGCCGTAGATTCTGCCCTGAGCCTGTGGGGGGAGACAAATTGCAATTTACAATTTAGGCATTTGGCAGACGCTCTTTATCCAGAGCGACTTACAATAAGGTAATATACCGGTACATCAATACATCAATATCAATACAAGGTAATACATCAATACATCAACACGTATACATTGAATGCATTGAAAAACGTAGGTAGACCATGCACCCCTTCAGTAAAAAAGTTTATAAAAAATAAAATAAATATATAAAAAATGCTACCTAAATTACATGTATGGTCATTGAGGATAAGCAAGTGCTAGAGTCTGAAGAGGTGAGTCTTCAGACTATGGCGAGTGAGTCTGCAGGTCAAAGTGCAACAGGGAGTTTATTCCACATTGGGGGCCAGGAGGGCAAAGAGTCTTGGACGAGTGGATCCACAAGACAAATTTGTTTTACTATGGCTGAATATCTATGGTTGAATCAAGAAATAGGCTTTATTTGTCACTCACTCAAATATTGTACTTTTTACTCCACTACAATTATTTGAAAACTGTATTTACTCGTTACTTTGTAGTTTTGTATTATTAATACAAAACATGCATTAACCACTTTATCCCTGCTATACTTTGGCTGTTTGAACTACCGATCTACAAGCCGATCATTTACATAAACATCATGTATAGGTGGTGTTTTGTATGGGAAGGCAGCTAAATCAAGTGAAATCTGAAATAAAATATAAGAGGTCATGGGCTATGATGTGAAGGTCAAGAAGGTCAAATTAAGTGGTGGCCCCTGTTGGTACCTTGAACTGTGCCTCGGGTGGTCCTGAAACTATCACCATCCTCATCTTAGAGTCTGGAGCCTCTGCAGGAGCAATCTGGAGAGGAGAGGAGAGGAGAGGAGAGGAGAGGAGAGGAGAGGAGAGGAGAGGAGAGGAGAGGAGAGGAGAAAGAATCATCAAACACCTGCTGTTGTTTTTACCTCTCGCTTTACGTATTCAGTGTTGAGCAACATGTTCAGTATCGCATTCTATGTGTTCAGTGAAGTATAAAGTAATATATTGAACAAATGTACTCATGTACGCAAATGTAATGTGTGTGTGTGCGCGTGAGTGTGTGTGTGTGTGTGTGTGTGTGTGTGTGTGTGTGTGTGTGTGTGTGTGTGTGTGTGTGTGTGTGTGTGTGCCATGCAATGCAATGCAATGCACCGCAACACAACATAGCGGCTTTGGGGGCTTGTTGGACATTGGCAAAAGGTGTTAGCGTTTCTCAAGCTTGAGTTTGGTTCCCTCGTTCTGGTGTATGATTGTCCTGGGGAAGAAGCTCTTTGTAATCTACCTCTAGCGCAAAATGTTTGCGTTGCGTTGCGTTGCGTTGCGTTCATTACATGTTCATTACATGTTCATTACATACCTTGATGGAAGCCCCAGCGAAGCGACTCAGCTGTTTGATATGCTGTCCTTTCTTGCCAATGATGGCCCCCACTGCCTGGGCCGGGATGTACACATGAACTGTCTCCTGCTCTGGAGCCTGGAGACACGCGCACAAGTCTTTTAGCTGCTGATGCTTTGCAAAGGTGAATTATTCATGTTCCTTAAAAGAGATGGAGTAGCTCAACAACACTTGTTGTTTCCTACTTAATCTGACACTCTGCATGTGGTTAAGATGCTGTGTGACCATTTAGTCTAGTGGGAAGAAGGGGGTATCATGCATCCCCATAATTATACTTCTAATCAGTGTTTCTATATAGGAAAACATGATGACAAAATGATGAACTATGTCATACCCCCTTCTTCCTACTCTACTAATTTAATGGTTGTTTAGTCATTAATAGCATTAATTTAGTAACATAATAATAAAATACATACGTCATCCATGTAATGTCCACTTACACCGAAGGAGCCATAGGGGGCGCCAGGGTTGGAGTTTCCTGGTGGGGGAGGGGGCATGGAGGAGGAGGGAGGGAAGAGACCCAGAGCGCCCAGATTCAGACCCGGGATCAGGTGAGTCTGTTGCTGGAGAAGAGACAGAATCCTTTGTTAGGAAGGCGGGTTTGTGCGTGCGACGTGCATGCGTGTGTGTGCTTATTGTGTCCGTATGACGTATGTACATGTGATTTGTAGAGGTGGGACGTTCGCAAACGGGTAGTCTTTTGGAACGGCTCTTTGAAATGAACGATGGGATCTGGTTCGCAGGAAAGGGAGCCGTTCCTTTTTTTGAGTAGGGGGAGTAAATTCTTAGTAATAGTATCAATACTGCAATGTAGAAATACTATGTTACAAGTAAAATTCTTGAATTCCAAATGTACGTTGAGTAAAGGTACAAAGGTATTGGTATCAAAATGTACTAGTACCAATAGTAGAAAGTACTCATTATGCAGAATGTCCCATGCCCTTTCGCAGGTTTTCCAATGAATAAAATGTAGAAAAAATCATCTAAAAATAGACGATCTACAAGCTACAATGGGTCGCAACGCGACGCATTGTGAGCTTGTAGATCGGCTATTTTCAAATGGCCGAAATATATATGTCCGAAATGTATGGCTGAATTGATTTGTAATTATAATCAAAATCTACAAAGCAACTAGTAACTAAAATGAGCCAGTCTTTTGACCGGCTCTAGGAAAGGAACGGATCCCAGAGATCCGGCTCACTTCAAAGAACCATGAATCCCATACATCTCTAGGGATTTGTTGTCAAACTCACATTCATAGCAGCGATGTCGTTATCATAGGCCTCCCTGACTTTCTTCATGACCTCCACCTCAGCCAGACAGCAGGCTGCGATCTCTCCCTTCACTGTGATGGTCCTCTCTGGGTTGTAGAGGGTCAGGTCCTGGAGTCTGGAGCAAATAACCACACGACAAAACCAGTTACCAGTCGGAACGCGACCTCAGACTACTGTGATCAGGGGCTACTAACTATTGCTACCTGTAATAGCAGTAGTACCAATATAGACTGGAAATGGCATTCCCTCTCTGCAGAGTCAGGTCTGGCAGCCTATAGACACCTAAAGGAGCTGTTCACCCAAAGAATGTGTTATTTCCTAACAATTAAACACCATATAGAGCATTGCAGCGGAAGTAGTTTGCTGGTCCCACAGAAAAAATCTCCCATTCGTTTTCCCCATAGACTTTTACAAAAATATGTATAACAATTATGTTAAGCCTAGAACCAAGCCATCCAGGAGGGCAGTGAATCATGACCATAAAACCTTTGATCCCATATGAAAACATATATTAATATTTCATTATTTTATATACTACATTTAATAAATACTCTTTTTAGCGATTTTCTAAATGTTCTTTTCATAGAAATAAAGGTTTCATGTTCATGATTCACTGCCATCCTGGATGGCTTGGTTCTAGTCTTAACATAATTGTTATAAATATTTTCGTGAACGTCTATGAAGGAATGAACGGGAGATTTTTTAATGGGACCAGTAAACCACGCCCACTGCGAAGCTCTACGAAGCCTTGAATTCATGGATATTCAGGGGCCAAGCCTGAATTCATGTGATTATTTACCTTGTTTATTAAAGTCGCTCTTGATAAGAGCCTGTGCTAAATGTGCTAGTGTGCTAAATTGTAAATTGTAATTCAAAGTGTAGGTAGAGAGGCCACCAAGGAGCCAGACGTTTCCCGGTTCTATCCGCGCATCGTATCCACGTGTCCTTGAACAATACATTGAGGCGCTGTTTAGACGAGAATGGTCTCTGGAGAAAACGTCAAAATATGAACCATAGCGTTTATGCAGGACACAAGAGTCTCGCTCGTCTCAGTTGTCACGTCAGGGGAGAGTGTTTTTACAGGTCTTTCAGTCCGAGTGTATCAAAAAAGCAACCGCGTTAAGGCAGCTGAAGCTTGTGAGTAGCCATGAGGCACGGGTGTGTGTCGATATTTCAACATAACATTTGTTCTACGTCCCAGTATTTCGACGCGGGTGAATGTTAACCTGGTGAAATGCTAACCTGCCGACGCTGGCGAGTATAGCTAACCTGCCGACGCTGGTGTATGTTAACCTTTATGCCTAAACCTAACCCTAACCTCAGTAACCCAGACGCTGGCGAGTAGCTAACCTGCATGCCAACGCTGGTGAATGTGAACCTTTATGCCTAAACCTAAACCTAACCTCAGTAACCCAGACGCTGGTGAGTAGCTAACCTGCCGACGCTGGTGACCCTCCCGTAGTCGAAGTAATGACACACAGAAATAGCGAGATTTCACCGGCATGCACTCTACAGCGTTTACAATCACGTTGGTGTCTCTGTGTAAAGTGAGAACGTGCAAAGTGAGAACGGCACCTTGACGTTTTCTGTTAACATATCGTTAACGTAAACGTGGCCTGAGGGAGCATGTGTATGCGTGTCTTACGGGGAGATGGTAATCTTTGTGTCCGTATCCTGTTCCACTTTCTTCAGGTTGCGTCCCTCCTTTCCGATGAGTCGACCGACAAAGTTGTTGTGAGCCAGAATCTTCAGAGGGACCTCCTCTGCGCTGGAACACAAACACACGTCTAGCATGAGTTGACGGTTGAAGTCAGTTTGAAATAGAGTTCCACATAATTTCCGCATGTCATGCACTGCTCTACCCTTTTGCAGCTTCTATAAGTCAAGGCTTTCATCTTGATTTATAGAAGCAAAACTGAAGCTAAAATGAAATAAATACTAAAGTAGAACAAGCCAGTTCATAGAAGAAAAACAATTTATGCACTTGTAAAACGAACTACAAATAAAACTAAAGTATTAGAAAAAAGAATTCTCTGGTGTATCCAGAGACATTAAAGCCCCCTGACTGCAAATTTTACTTTCTGTTTTTCCCACCATGTGTTCCCACCAAACCACGTATGTGTGGTTTGAATGGGAACAGTGTGAGCAGAGATAATAGTATGTCACTTTGAAGCCTGATTTAAATACTTACAGTAGTGCCAGGGGGACACACCCAAAATAGCCAATCTGACAAGCTCACAGCTGTATGATGTCTTATGTAACATGTCTGTAGCGTGTTTTAAACCTACGTCTTGGTGTCTTTAGCCTCCTGCTGCATGATTTCCAGGATCATGCGGCAGGCGGCGGAACAGCCCTCGGGGGTGGAGTGGATGCTGATTGGCTTCTCGGCCGCGCCAGCGTTCTCTTTGCGGTGCACGTCGATCCTACAACGACCAATCAGAAACCACAATTTCGGAGTCACTTCAGGTTCACTTGTGAAAACATACATGCGCGCGTGCATGCACGTGCGTACACATGCACGGCATGCACACACAGGGGTCACAAGTGGGGGGAAAGTGGGACTGAGTAGTAATACTTTAGCTATTGAAAAATAGCAGATATACAAGCGCCGCGCTGCGAGCTTGTAGATCTGCTGTTTTTGAAAAGTCGTGAAAATGTGTGCACATCTTTGAATATATGTATTTTTTAAGCAAACATTTGTAACTCAAATTTTGCTTCCAGGGGGTTCCTGGAACTAAATATTTTGAGATGGGGGGTCCGTGGCCAAATACATATCATTGTGGGGGTCCTTCACATGAAAAGGTTTGAGCACCACTGACACTGATTTTTCAAAAATAGCAGATCTACAAGCTCACTGTGAGCTTGTAGATCTGCTATTTTTCAATAGTTAAAGCACAAAATGTGAGTGAATCCTTGTACCCAGGGCCCAGAATTTGGCACGCGCACACACACACACACACACACACACACACACACACACACACACACACACACACACACACACACACACACACACACACACACACACAGGCACCGGCGACACTCACTTGCTCTGAGTCTGTTTGGTGATGTTGCGGATGGTCGCGCCCTCCTTGCCGATGATGGCCCCCACATACTGCGTGGGCACCAACAGCCTCAGGGGGATGTCAGCGTGCTGGTGTTTAGGGGGCATTCCAGAGCCGGGGGACCCCCCGCGGGGGCCGCGTGGACCATAACCTGGGCGGCGGCCGTTGTCTGGCCCCCGCCGGTCTCCTTCCAGCTCAGAGGTCTCGTCCGGGATGTAGGAGACGCGCAGCGCGTTGTTCTCAAACTGGTAGCCGTTGAGCTTCTGGATGGCCCTGGGAAACAAGACAGTTTGAATACATAATAAGATAGGGCTGGGACGATATGGGTTGCTCACGATACGATATCTGTGGCGATGTGTGGCCCTCGATAACGATAATAT
>NC_137813.1:55315449-55337949 GCF_963921795.1 Nannobrachium achirus
TCCGTCACCGTGTGTATAATGCTAATGACCAATGCCATGTTAAATTTGAGATCAGTCGCTGAAGCGAGTGAATAGATAATGCATTGTGTGCATTTTGTGCATTTTGTGACCTACTAACTGACTGACTGACTGACCTCTCTCTCTAATTATATGTTAGATACCAGTAAGCTTGAGACATTTTGATTTTGGTGTGATTTGTTGGTGCCAGAAACTGCTCCTCTGGTGTTGTACTCATGCTCAGAAGTCATTTCTAACTGTACTGCCAAGCTAGATGGCTTTGTTGGTGCTAATAATGTTACGCAGTAATTTGAAGTGAAACAGCTTATTTCTCACAAGCTGAAATATTACATAAAAATGATACACAGACCAGGAAATGCAGGCACGCATGCATAATGTACCGGTGTTGCATGGTTCTGCTTTCTTACAATATAGCAGACGTTCTCAAAGCTTTTTGGCTCACAGTAAGGTCAGCTATGTAAATAGCTTTTTCATCCACTGCATCCCTGAATTACATTGATACTTCATAGCACTTTACATGTATGTTATGTGAATCTTCCCCCCTAAGTCACATGGAAAACCTGAGAGAATATAATTTTTTTTATTAGGACAGTTTGAAAATAACTTTATACTAGACTATAACCACTTGAGCGGCTATTTTTGGCGAAGAGATTTAGTGTAGATTGAAAAATAACGCACCAAGTAGGCTACAGTGCAACTTAGGTCCAGTTTACTCAGAGGGTCTATGTGATTAAATTGAAGCGATACATTTCAAATATATAGGACAAAAACTCAAAAAGGATCCAAGGAAGCTCTGTTCAGTTCATGTAATGGAACTAGATGTTTTGTCCTACCCTCTCCAAAGAGCATCTGTTTACAGCTTACTATATTACTCACGGACCCATGCAGCGCTTCTTCTTGCTTTATCCATAACTTTAAAATATTATCCAAGTATTCTGCAGCACCCTATGAACTTGCATGGCATTACGGGCTTTAGGGTGTTAATACGATCAAATATTAGCCAAAGCCTAAAAACAACACTTAAATAACACATCAAAAGATTGACAACCATGGTAGCAAAACAATAAATGAATACGGCAAATACATCATGTTGAAAAAGTTACTTGAAAGAGCGCAAACAACAACACAACTAAAAACCAAAAGAAACTCACCTCCCACTGCAGGTGAGGAGGAATGTTTCTAATCTGCAGTTTCCTGGTCCTGAGGAGAGAGGAGAGGAACAGAGTTATCATCCCATCCTTTATTCCCACCATCCCTCAATCACAGTCTTTCCCCTAAGGTCCATGGCCACACCTTGGGGGCGGGGCACCAGAGATCACAGGGTGACCACTTCTCTATCATCACCCACACGTTCATCGTTTTGTTCATGAGCATAATACATTCAGCGGTAAACGGGAAGGAAAATGAACCACATGGGCCAGTGGGTTATTATGATTTGAGTCACACAGAGAGTCTCACGAGCGTAACTTAAATGTATAACCTTCTGCACACAATCAATATGAACTGTATGTAAGCATGGCGGTCTGTGCGTGGGTGCGTGCGTGGCAATTCTTGTCAATGTGAACAGGGTTTACCCGAGGCCATAACAATGTTTCAGTTTATGTTGTTCAGATTTGAATGAAATAAAGTGCCAGTAACAGCTGCGTATCAGTCTAATACGAATGATTAAAACATCGATGTTTTGTTAGCAGAGGCAGAATAGTTTTAATATTAGAAGAGCACTTCATTGCTATAATACACTGTTTTATTTAAACATCTATCTCTGAAACATACATGTGTTTTTGTATGTTTTTTGATAGAGAAGTCAAATTGCACAGGGTAACCCTGCAAGCCAAATGACGTCATGATGACTCCGGTGACGTTCAGAACTAGGCCAGATCACAGCCCATATGGGGATGATCTTGACATCATTACCATGACATCATATGGACTTATGGATTATTGTTTGTAATGTTAGTTGAAATATGAGCATGTAAGGTTATATTCTGGGCCATATGTGACTAGTTGATTAATCCAGGATGTCCGTTTTCATGGGCAGGATTTATGTTTGTTGAAATCAGGTGATATTCTAGGCCAGATCTGACAAGTTATGGTTTGACTTGATCTGGCCCCAATCGAGACGCCACTGATTGGTCCAGGTTGCCTTGCTCAAGGACAATTTGATAATTGATTGATTGATTGATTGATTGATTGATTGATTGATTGAATACTGAAATGTAAACAGCACAAGGTACAGTCTGACATTTGGGCTAAAAGGATATCACAAAAAAAGTCCTGGGGAATTCATCAGCATAGCATAGAAATAACACCAAAATACAACAATACATTACAACATCTCCTCTCTACACAGACGTAACACTATACTGCCGCTACGGAGATCCAACCTGTGACATACATTAGGTATACAAGACACTCTCCTGGGCCTAAGGGTCACGTTGGTGTCAAGGGACCAACGAAAGAGGTCAAAGATCAAAGCCACATCGTCCTAACAGAGCGAGACGCGACCTTTTGTGTTACACTTATTATATCTCAGCTCCAACAGCCAAAAACGTAAACATAATGAACTGATTAGTATTATCATTAGTTGAAAAATGACAATAATCCAGCCATGGGCAGACATTTTGGCGCTTGGACTCCAGTTGCGGTAAAAAACCACTGAATCAACAGCAACCGGAATGGCGTCTGGCTTCACCACCCACACAACCACACACAGAGAGGGGGATGGGTTGGCTACTGAATGACTAGAGTGGGACGGCAGTAGTGTGTGTGTGTGTGTGTGTGTGTGTGTGTGTGTGTGTGTGTGTGTGTGTGTGTGTGTGTGTGTGTGTGTGTGTGTGTGTGTGTGTGTGTGTGTGTGTGTGTGTGTGTGTGTGTGTAGGTGTGCATGCGTGCGTGCGTGCGTGCGTGCATGTGTACGTGAGTGTATGTGTGCGTGCGTGCGTGTTTAGTCTAAGTAGTAGTAGTAAGCATACATTCATTCTTACCATTTGTTCGCTTACGCGTTTAAAAGGAGACGCTATAGCAGAGTCTAACAGGAGCCCCTTTAACAACAACAACCACCTGACCCCAACAATGGACCCCGACCACCAACCCCCCTCACCCAAACCCAACCCCCCCAGGCCAGGACCCTTTAACAATCCCCACCCAAACCAACCCCCACCCACCCACCCACCCACCCCCAGGAGCTTTGGGTACGACTGAATAGGAGCTTTTTGTGTCGCAGATACCAGATATGCAAACCCAACACCCCAGAAGATACTAAACTCTATAGGACAAACCCACCGGTCCATGATCGGAACCAACACAAACACTGCATACCTGACACCGCCATGTTCTAAACACACGCACGCACGCACGCACGCACGCATGCATGCAGGGACGCAGGCACGCACGCAGGCACGCAGGCACGCAGGCACGAACGCACGCACACACACACACACACACACCCTTCGCTGTCTCTTATCGATACTTCAACCCCCACCGTCCAACTCCATTCCACAACCATCACCCTGGTCAACCCCCCCCCCCCCCCCCCCCCCACCCCACCCCTCCACACACACAAATATCCCCTGCCCCCATCAAGCCGCCATCAACAAACTTGTTTGACCCCTACCGTTGCCTCCCGCCAATCTGCGACCCTCCCATTGGCTAATGCCATGGCAACAGGTTCAGAATGGGCGGGCACAGAAGACGGACGGGTGGACGGATGGATGCGTGCACGACGACAAAGCAACAAGTGTCACACCCGTTTACCTGCTGATCTGTTGTTCTGTTTATTTAACTTTTTTTTTAACTCTTTTTAACTCTTTCTTCTAGGCCCGCCTGTCCAATCAGTCCACCCAGAGCTACATCGGTTGGACATGTTTGGAATCCAAACTTTGGATCCACAACATTGCCCACATGCATCTAATCACAGATCTTCCTGTTTCCAATATGCCTTTGTCCAGGTGTACCAAGTAGAATTCTCTGAGTTTTATCCATTTGCAACCACGAGACTACAAATGGAACCAAATGGAACCTTAGAGGTCCATTTGTACACTGCGTTGGATGAGATGGGATGGGATAGCAGATCTAGTGTAAAAAGCCATTACGACTAGATTTAGTCGACTAAAATGTTGCGATATTTAGTTGACTAAAACTAGACTAAAACTAAAGCATTTCAGATGACTAAAATATTGTCACTGTCGGGCAGAAACCTTGTATCTCCAAGTTTCAAATGTGTAATTTTTTTTCGCAAAGTAAAGCACTGCATCATCATACAAGGCCATCGCACAAAAGTAGTGAAAACAGACGATCTACAAGCACACAACGTGTGCTTGTAGATCGGCTGTTCTCACTAGTTTAAATCATTTTAAGAATGATAAATACAAAACAAAAGGTTTTGGACAAGGTTTCCACCCGACAACGACGATATGACTAAAACCAAATTAAGTTTTATTCAAAAGACTACGACTAAAAAACGAAATCCGGTTTGCTGTCAAAAAATCAACACCGGCGCTCCACCGACACGAGATGCAGAGGAAGACGTCGGCCGAGATGGAAACAGTCTGAAGTGGAATGCGAAACGTTGTAGAAGGAAGGCCTCCACACAGAACAATGGAGGAGCAAGCATAGAAATGACAAGAAAGGGAAGAAAGGAAGGAAGGAGTGCAGAGCAGAGCACCAGAAAAGGGTTTGGTTAAGGGTCAGATCTCTTTGGAGCACGCAGACAAGGGAGGTCTTGGGACATCATGGGTGTGTGTGTGCCTGCGTGTGTGTGTGTGTGCGTGTGTGTGTGTGTGTGTGTGTGTGTGTGTGTGTGTGTGTGTGTGTGTGTGTGTGAGTGTGTGTGTGCGTGCGTGTGTGTGTGCGTGCGTGTGTGCGTGTGTGCGTGTACGCGTGAGTGCGTGTGTGTGCGTGTGTGCGTGAGTGCGTGCGTGCATGGGCGACTCTAAAGGAAAGTAGGTGGAGTGCTACCCTAAAAGTAGACACATGCACACGTACAGACTCTTATGTGTGTGCTGTGCACATGTACCTACAGGCTGAGCATGCACCAAAAAATCACAACCTCATTCAAGAACATACAACTTGTGGAAATGGGAGAACATGTAAAAGCGAAGAACTCTCTCTCTCTCTCTCTCTCTCTCTCTCTCTCTCTCTCTCTCTCTCTCTCTCTCTCTCTCTCTCTCTCTCTCTCTCTCTCTCTCTCTCTCTGTGGCTCCTATGGATGTGAAAGTGTAACAGGAAATGGAATATGTGGAGGAAGTCACAATCACTCGTCTCCTATATTTCCTGCTAAGCCTTTCTGAACCAATCGGAGATGGAGCACAGAGAGATGAGGTCGAAGTGGCAGATCTACAAGAGCACATTCACTGTTGTGAGCTTGTTCTATATATCGTCGTTGTCGGGTGGAAACCTTGTATGTCCAAAACCGTTCATTTTGGATTCATCATTAAAAAAAAATGATTTAAACTAGTGAAAACAGCCGTTCTACAAGCACACAACGCCTCGCACCGCGAGGCGTTGTTTTGGCGTTGATCTGCTGTTTTCACTACTTTTGTGCGACGGCCTTGTATGATGAAGCAGGGCTTTACTTTGCGAAAGAACGTACACATTTGAAACTTGGAGATACGAGGTTTCCGCCCGACAACGACGATATATACATTTTCTCACCTATAACAACACTTGAACATGACACGCCCACAAAGCTTCTGATGCCAGGATGCATTGTTATGATCCACACACACACACACACACACACACACACACACACGCACACACACACACACACACACACACACACACACACACACACACACACACATAGAATGTCTGCAACCACAGTTCTACCGATGTCGAACCCGATAACAAGCCCAGTGAGGGTGTTGTTGTGTGTTGAAATGAAAAGCTGGTTCACATAGGCAGACCGGACCCCCCACAATCAGCCCTGCTGGGGGCAGTAGAGACACCATTATTGCTAATTACAGCCTCAACATTTAATTGAAAGGCTCCACTAATTAGAGCCAATGTCCCCTGTAATTGACTCCGGACATGAGGTATAGATCGTCACATACCACAGCTTGCTTGCTTGTTTGCTCATTCTTTCATTTGTTTGTTTATTGTGACCGAAAACCGACACATTGTCCGCATATCTCTGTCTGCACGTCACGCCTGACACTGTGACACATCACAATCACCTATGTAAAGGTCCATAATGTATGTGGGTATTCCAGAATCCCTTTTATGCCCATATATGAAGATCCTTGATGTCATCGATACAGTATATATCACTGGCCAGATGGCCAAGACATGGCCAATATCTGTTTGACTGCAGATAGGGATCTCTGTATGGGCATAAAAGGGTTTGTATGTTGTGATGTCATTGGAACCACTCTAACAGAATCCCCTTTATGCTCATATATGGAGATCCCTGATCCCTGGTCATCAATATTAAGCCCATATTTAACAGGACTTCATATGGGAATGCCCATATATGGAGGAAGACAGCCCATATCTGTGTATGAAGGCAAACGTTTCAAAATATCCCACATTCTGCAAGCTTCCGCGACACGTTGTGAGCTTGTAGATCTACGATTTTCGTCATGCAGCATGTCGTACGACGAATTCTAAGTCAGCCTTTACTTGGAACTTGGAAGATGTGCGTTACTGTTGGGCGAGGAGGAGAAGGAGGCGATGCACTGTGCGCACACAGCACTGCCCAGCGCTAAATCATTATTTACTGTTAAGCCAAGAAAGATGCGTTCGAGTGGCGCGATTGCATACAAAGTGAATACAAATACGAGGCGACCGCGGAGACGGCACGAACGAGCCAATGAGCGCCGTTCATGAACGCCAGAATGAGCGCGGTCAACAACGACTTCATCAAGCGGAAAGATTAAGAACGGTCCGTTCACGTTCGCCCAAAATATTAACGATTTTGTGAACGATCGTTCATTGAACGTGCTCAGGTACAACACTGCCCCTTGCCAGTGATTTTGTAAACAGAGGAGGTGAACCCCCCCCCCCCCCCCCAATACATTTCTAAGGATTTGTTCAGATGTTTACACCTGTAAACCTGTAATGTGACAATAATGTTTCTGATTCAGAATTCAAAAGCACATATACGCATATAGATAAATAGATACGTTAAGTTAAATAAAACATAACATTCCGTGATATAGTCATCTTTAAATTGGAGTGTCCACCCTCCATTGCTCCTGGTGTAATATTGACAATATGTATTTAACCGTTTTTATATTAAATTGGAGATTATACATGAAATATACATTTGAAAAAAGTCAGGAATTGAAAGATTTCTCGTGAACATTGACGCAAGAGAGAGATAGAGAGAGAGAGAGAGAGAGAAACTACCCTCCCCCACCCACTCAGCCTATGCAGGTGAAAGGTTACGGCAGGAGATGCTGATGCAACAATAACACTTTAAGCTGAGGCTGAGAACGACGGGGAGATACAAGTATGGAGAGAACGTGCGAGAGTGGAAAACGTGGTGTCTTCTCAAAGGTTCGACCTCCCGTTGTTCCATTAACATTCACCAGGTTAACATTCACCAGCGTCGGCAGGTTAGCATTTCACCGGGTTAGCATTCACCAGCGTTATTTTTACTGAGGTTAGGGTTAGGGTTAAGGTTAGGTTTAGGTGGTCGGGTCGGAAGAATGGGAGGTCGGAAGAATGACACGGCACCGAAAAAGCAACCCTATAGGAAAGACAGGGAGAGTTGTGAGGTGTTGAAGAAAGGAGAGAGAGGGAGAGAGAGGAAGGTGCAACCACCTTCCTTCCATCCTCATCTACTCATCATCATCATCATCATTCAGCACAGCACAGAACCGAACCGGGCATGTTGTTCTTGTTTGTCCACTGTTGTCTTTACTATTACCACTATTTGATTTTAATAATTCTATCCAGCACCTTGAAGCACTTTGATATTAAAGAACAAAACAGACACACACTGACAGGCACTCACTACTCTCACACGCACGCACGCACGCACGCACACACGCACACGCACACGCACACACACACACACACACACACACACACACACACACACACACACACACACACTCCGTGAGACAGGTCCTATGAGACTTGCTCATTATCTGACAACACTTTTTTTACACAAATCTTTATCACCGTCTGACCCGCACCGGGTCATCTTCAACCAACAAGCACAACAAACACTATAACTGCCCTGGGAACCATGGAGAAGCACTTTGATCTGCATGTCATTTGGGGTCGACTCGGCGCCTCGATCCCAGGAACCTCCAAAACACACGCAAGGCACACGTAGTGTACCGTAAGTTCCTACTAGGAAATGTTAAAGTGCAACCAGCCCTGCAATCCGGCAGCAGCACTGTTCTGATTGGCTGGTGTGCTGCATGCATGCACGCACGCAAGCAAGCAGCAGAGAAGTGCAGTGGCTTAATATTTCATAAGAGACATCTAGAATGAAATCACGGATGAATATTTTATCCGTAATGGCCGAGGAGGACATGACATCAGCCAAACAGTATAGTAGGTAACTATAACTCACTCGCCTTCTTTCCAATCGGATGGCAACAGTCATGTTAGCGGAGCAGGAAAACAGGGCACCACACTTGCAGAGGAATTAAACAGTGTTGATTTTGTCGATGAAAACTGTGGTGAAACACAGGGACGTTCTGGCCATTGGGAAAAGCGGGACAACTCCCGAACGGCCGGTTCATTCCCGGCCGGTCCAGGCCGGCCATTTAGGAAAAAAATTAAACTGTTTGCACAAAAGTAAAAATTAAACTGTTTGCACAAAAGTAGTGAAAACAGCAGATCTACAAGCACACAACGCCTCGCACCGTGCTTGTAGATCGGCTGTTTTCACTAGTTTAAATCATTTTTAAAATGATAAATACAAAACAAACGGTTTTGGACACAAAAAATATAACTCATGTAATTGGCCCACTGGCTTGTCACTTGTCATGATCTGAAACGGCAAATCTTTGAGTAGCAGCAGCGCTATAGAGAGAGATCTCTCTCTATAGCACGCAATGAGGGCCTCTCCAACTCTTTTTCCCGGGCTGAATCAAGGGCTCAGCACGTCCCTGGTGAAACATGTTCGTCGACTACAAAAGACAAGTCATTTTATGTGTGGTTCATGTGCTCAGGAGTAAATAGCAGTCAGATCTATAACATTTCAGAACGCAACCAAGTGTAAAATCAGGCATTACTGCGCCATCAAGGCCCGCCAAGCATTTGCTGTCAAAAGCAACACTGGAATTAAAACAATGAAAAACAGAAACGAACACGGAGACTGTTGCCCACAGCCATCGCAGAGCGAGACTTTTCATTGAACACTATAGCTGCGTGTATGTCAGTGTCCAATGTCAATCAAGCAATCAAATCAATGTCAATAAACATAAACATATTAACAAACATATTGAGTTTGCCTCCAATAAAAAGAAAATACGAAGATATGTGTGTCTGTATAGTCACGTCTTGACCAGAAAAATCTTGAATAAAAAAACTCCAATCACTGGATAAAATTGATTTACGATTGAAATTGAAAAAGTGTCTGTGACTTATTAACCTGTGGTTAGACAGTATTGACCGCAGTTATTCCGATAAGTAACCTTTTATTGACCTTAAAAGAAGGATGGTCTATGTTCATGTGGGATATGAAGACAATCATGGTGGAAAGATACCTCCCCCCATCCTATCTTTCTATCATCCTTTTTCCTGTCCTTTCCGAGAGAGGAGATAGAGATAGAGATAGATAGAAAGAAAGAAAGAAAGAAAGAAAGAAAGAAAGAAAGAAAGAAAGAAAGAGAGAGACTCTGCGTGCGTGCCTACGTACATGCGTGCATAATCTGCATATGTGGCGCGCATATGTGGCGTGGCGTGGCTTGTGTGCGAACTAGGATGGCCGGTGCTGAAATAGAACAAGCTCACTCAGCAAACTCAGCCTCTGATGTAGAATCCATGTTCTCAGTGTTGTCACTGCTTGGTTGGTGACGTCACCATGGTCTGACATGTTGCCAGAGTGCATTGAGGCACATGTCCACATCAATAATAACAATAATAATAATTATTAAATAACATTATTAATATCTAACTATTCATTTAGCGAATGTCTGTCTGCCGCCCGCCGTCTGTCTGCATGCTGACATCACTGATACGAAACAGTGTCGGCACCATGGTAACAATGCCCATCTGATATGAACAACGCCCAATTGACATCGCTGACTGACATCACTACAATGCCCAATTTGGAGATGACATCACAGACTGGCCTGGACACGGAACTCCATATATGGTCATCATCATGCTGACTTGTGGTGGTCTTTTTTGGTTTGTTTCTTTTTTGCCACGGACATACACAATGAGTCGACAATAGTGTTACCCGAAGCACAAAGAACTAGTCTTACAGTAAATGACCATAACAGGTCTGTAACTCTGAAGGTGATCAAATGGAACCAAATGGACCTTTACGGGTCCATTTGGTTCCATTTGTACACTCTCAGAGTTAAGAAGATCCTTGCAAATAAAACATTTGAGAACCACTACTATTAGTGGACTCCCAATATGCCATAGTGTGTAAATAAGTGTTATGCATACTGTGAAGTAACTTGACACTTTACATCCAGTAATTGGGTCTTATGATTGAAATAAGAACGTTATAATGGTGTGTAAAAAAAGAAAATCTAAAATTTGCCACGGATAAGACCAAATCTTTGCCACGGACATGTCTGTCCCCGTACGGACGTATTGATGACCCCTGGAAAGGGGGTATATGTGGAGTGACATGCAGAAAATTGTCTGATCGGCAGGTGATGAAACTGTCAGGCGTTGGAGCCCATGTGGCAGGCGCCCTAACCGCCCCAACTTAGTCAAGATAATTATACATCACGCCTGTCACTAAATTGTTTTGTAAGTGTTACTGTAGGAGTGAAACTACTACTGTCTTCTACTGTTGGCAACTACCACAGCTTCAATCAAGCAGGTGGGATGTCTGTGCCTTAACGCAAGGGCATTTCAACAGTGGATTTTGAAATACTACAATATTATCAGCATTAATGGGTGGTTATGGCTCTGTAACAGAGCAGGTGGCAGTGCCAGCGTTAAAAAAAAACTAGAGAGAGAGAGAGAGAGAGAGAGAGAGAGAGAGAGAGAGAGAGAGAGAGAGAGAGAGAGAATAAGATGAGCAAGATAGAAAGATTTACAAAAAGAGAAAGATAGAAGAGGAGTCAAATTCTATCTCGGGTTGCCGACATGCGCCTGTGAATTCGGCTCTCGTCTGCGATTGGTCCACATTTATAGGGGAAAGGTTATTTCCTCCCTGGCTGTGATCCCATTGGTCCGACTAAACCCACTGAAGGGTGAACCTCGTCCAATCAAAAATTCATGATGATGCCACAGTGGGCACACGGTCTGTGGGCACACAAGTGACTGTTGTTTGCCAACTCAATCAAGTGTGTGTGGTTGATGCCGTCTTCCTGTCCCCCCCCCCCCCCCCCCCCCCTTTGTATACATTGTGTCATATAACAGTCTTTTTAACCCATTAAAGGAGAATTCCGGACTAGCTATTTTACCACGTTAATCTGATGTCAGGATATCCCAGAACAATCAGTACTTTTTTTTCACCCTTTTTCATCTCGAGTCCTCGGCAGCTCTGTTCGTAAGCGGTGGAATCTTTCTTTTGCTTATTTGTATCGCTCGACAATTCCTTTTTTTAGTTTACATTATCCCTCATAATGGTGGAGACTGGAGATGTGTCCATGCACAGAGTGTTGTCAACAATGACGTATAAGAGGCGAACTGACATTAAATCCCACCGTCTCTGGTCAAAGTTAACTCTAACAATGGATGGAGTAACATCAGATTGCCGTAAGAAATGCACTCGCCCGGAATTCCAGTTTAAGACCTGAGGCCGATTCTTCAAATGTCTTCTAAATCCTAACAGTTTTCACACAAACACACACACACACACACACACACACACAAAAAAAGAAATTGTTACTATCGGTTGCGGTCGGGCAGAAACCTCTTATCTCCATATGTATTATTTATTATTGTTTGAATGGTTTAGGGCAAAATATATTTCTGATCTTGTGCGATATCATGAACCATCCAGATCTCTCAGTTCAATCATCTGGGAAAGGTCTGCTTTCTGTCCCTAAAACCAAAAGTAAATGTGGGGAAGTATTTTATCTCCATGTTTTAATGTTTGTGTTTCACATTCCCCCCCCCCCCCCCCCCCATAAATGAAAGCCCTACTTTATCGTGTGAACCATACTACAGTCACAAAAGCATCAAAAGTAGCAGATCCACAGACTTGAAACACGGCGCGACGCAACTGGTTTTGAGCATGTAAATCTGCTACGTTTGACGCTTTTGAATTTGAAAAGTAACAGTTTTGGACATGATGACGTTTCGACCCGACAGAGACTTCTACAGCTACAATCTAAAAATAACGCGATTGGCTATTTTCAACAAGAAATCTGCAAAGTAACTAGAAACTAAAGTTTGCAAATAATTGTAGTGGAGTAAAGTACAATATTTGGATCGGAAATGTAGTGGATTAGAAGTAAAAGTATTGGAAATTGGAAACACTCAAGTAAAGAACAAATACCTCAAAATTGTACTTATTAGTATATTACTTAAGTACTTAGTTGCTTTACACCGCTGCTAGTTAGAAGACACTATTTCACCCCTCGCTCGCCACAGAACCCTTCATTCGCTGCTTGTGATTGAACCTCTCTGTGGCCAATAGCCCAGCAGTAAGCAAATTAACTGGAACATTGAGTGTCCACACTGACAGTAGTCGCGCTTAAGACCTCTGTCTCCGGAACCATGTGTAACCCAAGCTGACTTCAGATCAGCCCCTCCCCCCCCCTCCCAACACAGCCTTCTCTCATGTGACTCTCCCTACACACTGTTCACCCTATATCAGCTTTCTCTCAGAAGTCTCAAAGAGAACTAAATACAACCCTCTCCATGTTTAATAAAAAAAAAGACAATCTAACTATTAACTATTCAACGTCTGTCTGTCTGTCTGTCTGTCTGTCTGTCTGTCTGTCTGTCTGTCTGTCTGTCTGTCTGTCTGTCTGTCCGTATAATGTCTGTCTGTATACACTGACGTCACAGACTGGCCTGGACATCTGACGTCACATGAATGGGCATATAGAGCCAGACAGACATAGATAAGAGATCTCACTATAATGTACGTACAGACGGATACAACAGGTATATCTGCACAACTGGACGTCAACGGTGACTATTCTGCCCAACGTGGACCGGTCTATTAACTAATAAATACACGCGTGCGCGCATGCACGCACGCACGCACGCACGCACGCACGCACACACAATATAGACAGACAGACAGACACTGTATATTTAAATATACAGTATATATATCAATTTACAGTATATCAATTTACTATATGAATCGCTCAGGTATTTTTTTATGCCTACAGCTCAGGTACGAGGGTAGTGATGATAGATAGGTTGTTGGTCGTATAGCAGCCTTATTCATTCGCAAACAAAACGACAAAACACGATTTCCATCTTGTGATAAATTATATTGATAACATAACATTGCTTGATTATTATTTTGTGCCAAGATTAGTCCCTTAGGCCATTATATTTGTATCGGTGAGAAGAAAGGGTGTGAGAGAGGACTGATGAGAAGAGAAAGAGTGGTGTCGATGGGCCAGCGGCAGTGGTGTAAAGTAACTAAGTACATTTACTTAAGTATTGTACTTAAGTACACTTTTGAGTTATTTGTACTTTACTTTCACTATACTTTTGTGCAAACAGTTTAATTTTTTTACTTTTGTGCAAACAGTGGACCGGCCGAGAATGAACCGGCTGTTCGGGATTTGTCCCGCTTTTCCCAATGGCCAGCACGTCCCTGGTTTGGTTATAATGGGAGCTGACAAATAAAGTGTAGCTGAACATCCTTGCACTGGACTGGCAATGAATGCAAACAACCTTGTTACTTGTGTTACTGATATTTCACTTTCAAACGTGTTTGGGGTAAAACATCTATTCTTTCTTTCTGTGACAATTTTTAAGTCGCTTGATTCAGTATTTATACTGTATTCATATTTGACATTATTTTTTCAGCCACACACTAACCCTATATACAAACCCAGTGAACCTCAAAGTCCATTTTAACCATGACAGGTTCATCGACAGCACCCTATTTTTTACCTAGGATATTCTTTTTCCCCCAGTATTATCATCATTGCTATTTTCCTCAGTGTTTTTTTTTTTCTTCACAAAATAATTTATGGGAAATAAATATATAGAAACAAATGGTTTCACTTCCCAGTTTGATGCTCAACAGACAACAGAGATGACATTAGTCTATTTATTCATGGAAAGCTATTTCCTTTGGGTAGGCCTATTAGATAAACAAATTGGTGATGCAAAAGGTATGCACATGCTGTTTGCTGGACAGAGGATCAAGCTCCCATGGATATTTATTACATTATTTATGACCAGAGGACCTTTGGTCTGAAGTAATAAATATAGGCCTACAACATGGGAGCATGATCTAGTGCAGACTCTGTTTTTTTCTATAAACAAATTGGACAGACTGACTGACTGACTGACTGACAGACAGACAGACAGACAGACAGACAGACAGACAGACAGACAGACAGACAGACTCTCTCTCTCACGCACACGCGCGCGCACATGTGCGTAGCCTACACCGCAGTATATGCATGGGCTACAGTAGGCCTAAACCCCCGCCACCATCACGAGGCACATGGATGTATCATGGATTCATGGATGGCGTGCAACCGGATTCCAAACGAATGCGAGATGTTTGATAGCCTTGCGCTCCGCGGATGATGACGACCGAGCGCTCTGCGTGCGGGACCGGGTTAAAAAAAACGCAAGGCTCCGCATGCATAATGGAATAGGATATAGAACAGAACATGAAACTTCCATGGTCGTTTCATTTGAATGGGTCACTGACTGATAAGACTATTGTCTACGTTCATCTGAACTCTTATAGGACTGTATATCTTTTTTTAATTTTGACTTTTTTGTGTTCCACTCTGGTCTGGTGACTCTGGTCGCACTTTGATCGTGCGCCGTTGTAGCCTAGGCTATATCATATCCTGTACTTTTAGAAACACGTCATTTCAGTAGCCCATATAGGCTATAGTTCATCCCGAGCAGGGCTGAACAAATAAATACATTTGTAAAAAAAAAAAGAGTATTAAACGGCGGAAGCCCCGTGGCCTCTATTCGCAGACCGTGTAGCGGTGGGTGGGGGGAGGGGATCAACCAGGCAGGGTGGTCGTTGTGGCGAGGAGAGAGAGAGAGAGAGAAGGGTGGTGGTGGGATACGAGAATGAGAGAGAGACCCTGAAACTTGTGAGGGGAGAGAGAGAGGAAGCTCTGGAATTCATTTGGGGTAGGGTCTGTAGCCTGTGTAGGGGTTGGGTTGGGTGGTGTGTGGAGGGTCAAAGTTTTACGTTGTGCTCTCCACCATGACCCTGTCTGTGCTCTGGTGATGATGACGCGCCCTGGAGGAACGGGGCCGACATTTTGCTAGCAGCAACAGTTTCATGTCTCCATTTTGAGAAGCCCACCCCCCCGCACGTATACGCCACCCCTCCCCTCCGCACGCTACTAGGCCTACTTACTTTTTATGGAATTATGCACATCTAGGATTGGGTACGCTTACCAAGTTTTTTTTAAATAGCATAGATGAGATGATCATGATGGTGTTATTAGGCTATTATAGCCTACCGTGCTTAAAAAATGTATAAGCGTAGCCTATAGGCCTACGTGGATTTCAGAAAACCACCCGGTCTCGTGAATTCAAGCTTCTGCAGAAGACCAAGTGAAAATGTGGATTCACGACTTCACGAGACCTGATAATTCCTCAATTTACGTCAGTCAGCCGAGTGAAGGGCTATTAAGCCCATTTAATTCTGAATTTGGTCTGTTAGAGTTAATCATCAAAGATTGATTCGTTTATTTTATGGCGACTATAACGAGTTCTCCACCACGCCAATAGTAGCCTGTTATTTAGTTCAGAAAGGACAGTCTAATAGTCATCATTTTGATCACACGTTTAAAAAAATGGATGGACTAAAACTAACGGGTCTGACGTAGGCATACACTGTAGCCTAGGCCTACTATAACCCACCCATCAACCTCTCTCTGTCTCTCTCTCGCCATTTTGTGGTGGTGCCTATAGCCATTTCACGATATGGACGCAGCGCTGGGCGAGATAGAGAGAGAGAGAGAGAGAGAGAGAGGGGGTGCGAGAGAGCGCGCACGACATGAAGACAGGCAAGGGAGAGAGCGAGAGAGAGAGAGAGAGAGAGAGAGAGGAGAGAGAGAGAGAGAGAGAGAGAGAGAGAGAGAGAGAGAGAGGGGGGAGAGTGTAACTGTAGGCCGATGAAAATTATGCATAACCTAACCACTGTGGAAATGGTTCCAATACAATGTTTTTTTTTTAAAGTAGCTTAACTTAGGCCTATAGCCTATTAGGCCTATGTCCGTTTTATTCAAGGATATATTATTAGTCCTGTGAATCAAATAACCACCTTCCCTTACTTGTTTACAGCAGCTCTAATCAGACATAGTCTTCGCCCAAACGAAAGTCTCATTTCAAACAACTACATCGTCCCGTGGACGCCAATGCAGGCTACTAGTGCAGGCTAGAGTTGTTATTACGATGTAATAACACGCCTATAACTGACGAATTATCTTCTCGTCCAAATCATTATAATGAAAAGACCTTTCCACGGTGTGCCGTTTAGGCTATTTGGTATTTACCATAGGACTGCTTATAGAATGAAGCTGTCATGTGTGCGAGCTTTATAGGTTTTCACTTGGCTATAGCTTATAGTTCCGTAAAGCGAACGGCTATCCTATATGGCTATTTATTGGCTTAATGAAGACCATGCAGAGATACGGAGGGCAACTTTGTTCTGGATCAACACATCTGTCTCGCTTCGGTTTGGTCAAAACAGAACTGTTAAAAGTAAACAAGTCACTCGGGAAAGGCCTCTCTATAAGTTCCCTGTGCATGCGCTATTACAGCCGTTATTAAATGTGCAATAGGCGCGCGCGGACACACACACACACACACACACACACACACACACACACACACACACACACACACACACACACACACACACACACACACACACACACACACACACACACACACACACACGCACGTATTGTATAAAGCCAGCTTTTCTGACTCAACAACACGCCCCCCCCCTCCCCCTTCAGCAAACGCACACACGCGCGCGCACATAGGCCTACACGCATGTGAGAGCGCTATAGTAGGCCGCCATCTTGGAGAGACAACGCCCATTTACTACAATGAAGCTCAGATCACGTGGTGTGTGGATCAGCAGACACACGCGCACGCGGACGCGCAATTCCATGACCAGAGGCTCTGATAGGCTACATAGTAGGCAGTGGCAGTGCGCTGTACAATGTTCATTTCTGTGTAGACTACTACTGTGTAGTAAGCAGCCTATTACAGCATGGTCTGTGGGTCGGGAGCCATTATGTGTGTATTATATATATATATATATATATATATATAGGCCTATATATATATATATATATATATATATATATATCACAATATGTTTAACAAGTAGTGAGAATAGCCGATCTACAAGCTCACAACGCGGAGCGAAAGTTGCTTGTTTTCACTAGTTGTGGGTACCGCGTCCGGGCAAACGTCTAATCTCTCTTTCGGGTCTCTCGACCTGTAAAGTTTGCAAGGAACCACTGCACCACCTGACTGCACTAGCCTGTAGGCTGCAAACCACGCGGTAAACATGCCCATCATTCGGGTTGATCATGACATGCAGCTCTCTCTATCTAACTGCATCTATGGCATCATCATGGACGAAATGTGCTGACACCATCGCGCACTAATTCCCTTTATCTGCTCTGAACCATCTGTTTCATCCGCTGTCTGGAAGAACATGCCTGCAGATTGACTTTGTAGCCTATTATATAAAGGCTACTGATGCACGGATATTAGATGAATGGCAGGCTTGTGTTGTCATTAGAATGCAGAACCTAGAGATGCAACACATGGACTCATTCTGTCCACGCACCAAGCGCTCCATGCTGCTCTTTCTCATATGGTGACAAAATGTTGCCTATTTGTCATGAAGCGAATATAGCATAGGGCAGGCTATAGCCTATCTGCAGCTCTCTGTCCGCGCTATGATGACGAGAGACACACCTCCCTCCGTGCGTGTGAGAGGCGTGTGTTTGTGCACGCACAATACACAAGCATATGCCTACCACGCAGAGAGAGAGAGAGAGAGAGAGAGAGAGGGGAGAGAGAGAGAGAGAGAGAGAGAGAGCACCCGCACAAGTGCAGTGTTTTTGAGGATAGAAGATTACCTTTTATTGTGCCCATGGGAGAAATTTGGACACGCACACGCACACACACGCACGCACGCACGCGCGCGCGCACGCGCGCGCGCGCGCACACACACACACACACACACACACACACACACACACACACACACACACACACACACACACACACACACACACACACAGATAGATGCATTGTGGAGAGATGTGCTGCCACGCGGGGGCGCCCTGGTGCAGATACGGGTTCGGTGCAACACAGCATGGCAGTGCCCATGTATGCAGAGGGAGAGGAGGTGAGCTGGCACAGGCTATCAGAGCTACAAGTCCACACCGACTGGACTTGGAACTGGCCAGTGGCCCACCCTCCCTCCCTCTGGTTCCCTGAGTAGGCTATAGTTCCCTGAGTATAGTTAGGCTGTTATTACTGTGTTATTACACTCCAATATGTGAACAGACACACATGAATGATGATAACGTGAACTGCACTTAAACTCGGATGAGATGTATAGGGCTATAGCTATGTTGGGGGAGGGGAGGGGACACGCCTTCCTCCGTCCGCGTGCGCGAGGAAGACGCACGCATGCAGCCTTTCCTCACGCACTGTCGGCATATAGGAGAGGAGAGGAGAGGAGCGCGTGTCTTCATTCATAAAGTCGGGTTTAAAAAAAAAGAGAAAAGCTACTCCAGAGTACTACGGCGGCGCGAGGCGCCTCCCACCGAGAGAGAAGAAAGAGGAGGAGGGAGGGAGAGAGAGAGAAGAATGGGGGGAGGGAGAGAGAATGAGAGCTGAAATCCAACCAGGCTGTGTAGTATATGGCAGGCTATAGCATAGCAGCCTATGTATAGAATCTATAGGCCTACCTCGCTAGGTTTGAGACAACGCCGTGGTGTTGGTACATTCTACCGGTAAACTATTAACTGAAGCCCCGGACGGTAGCCTACAAGGCTGGGGAGAGAGAGAGAGAGAGAGAGGGATCTAAACATCCCGTGATGATTCGTTCGTGTTTAAAACAATGAGGCATTATTGAGCGATAGAAATAAACACGCAGTTCAAGCTGCCTATACATTTGTTTCCAATTTAACATTACAGGCCGACGTGTCTTTCCATCAGCAGCAACAGAGAGATGCCCGAGTAGCCAGGACGAGACAGGGGTTTGAGTCATAAAGATTAGCCTTAATTCGAAGTTCAAACTATAACTCAGCGTTTTAACCCCTGACAGTAAAACAAACTGCGATTATCACGATGATCATTGATCATCAATACAATGGAAGCATCCAGATCTACCATGACACTGGAAACACGAAACTAATGCATTACATATCTTGTTGTAGGCTATATGGGAACATGCACTGGGATTTGTTTTTCTTTCTTTCTTTCTTTCTTTCTTTCTTTCTTTCTTTCTTTCTTTCTTTCTTTCTTTCTTTCTTTCTTTCTCTATTAGTCACTTAATATTGATCAAAATTATGCAGGCTTATATTTGCTGGCTTGTTTATCTTGATCGTCTCTTTTAGTTCATGGATAAATGACAACAACCATGGAATGGAATGTAAAGTGAGAACATTCTTTTTATATTCTAACAGTAGCCATAAAATGCAGCAGTTTATGTAGATGTTGTTATTATTATTATTTTAAATATGTGATTGTTTGTATCTGTTTGAAACAAGTTGTTGATATGCAGACAAATAAATAGCAACATAGTTTAATTCACAACTTGGGAAATTAACAAAAACAATCAAAGAAAAAATATTTAGAAAGTATTGAATAAACTGTAAATAATAATAAACAAACTGCCAGTTAACAAATACGGTTCAATTATTTAATATGAAATAAATACATTGACAATGCAAGTGAATGTTTGATGCTGTAACTACAAATTAAAACAAAAAGCAAAGTCATATTTCAGAGTTTCCTTAAAATACCGTGGCATAAATCTGTTTATAGACTGACTTATATTTTGGACAAAATATGTTAATAACTAAAGTATGCCTAAATGATTTGCTAAAAGCTAGAATGTAACTGTAGTCCTTGCCTGACAAACATTTTCCTCTTCAGGAAAACTTTCATTTTCATGATTAAACTGCAGCATATATGTGTATTTGTAAATACAATTAATATATAGGAATATACCATTTTGGAAATACATGTAACAATGCATAATGTGAAGTGTACAGTATAAAACAAGTTTCTATACTAAGAAGGCATGTTGGGGTCGGGGCCTAGAATTTATAAACAACAAATACATCATTGATTAAGAACTTTGTTGAATGAAGACAAACTTTGTTTTCTTTTCCATAACACACAAGCAATCAAAAGGAATAATATAGTCTCAATGTTGTTTATCCAAATTCAAGCAAACACCACACAACGAAACTCTGAAGACATGTCAAACTGAAAAGGCTCAACGTGAACAACCTTTCTTCAACAATGATTCTAATTTCATTTCATTTCAGTGAGTCACATCCTCTATTTACCACCACAAGATGAATCCCTATCCCCTAAGTTCATGACAATGTCTAATGTATAATCATGCTCAAATGAAAAACATTTGTGACAATGACAAGCACAGCTTTTTTCCCACATGCAGGGGTGGGAAATTAAACTTGTTGGTAGACAGATTGGGTACGCAAGGTTTTTTCTTTCTCTTTTTTTCCAGAATCATCTTTATTGTCCCATACCGATTATAAAGAAATATATATATATATATATATATATTTATATATATATATATATATATATATATATATATATATATATATATATATATATATATATATATATAGCCTAAGACATAGCATAGCATACATATACATACATACATACATACATACATACACTACATACATACCATACATACATACATACATACATACATACATACATACATACATACATACACAGTGTGTATTACACACTAACAGATCAATGAAAATTGAAAACTCACAGACAGATTAGTATGATTTGCGGCCTCACCATCTCGGTCCCCCTCACAAATACAACGTTTATAAATAAATACAATACAAAATTAAAGTGTGGACCAGATATAGGCTAGGTCTATGAGGTTCATAACCAGATTGCTATCTATTCAATCGTTGGATAACGAGTTGTCTCTGTCTGTACCTTATTGGCTTCTCTTTTAACCCATTAAGACCAGAAGCCTATTCTACCAATGCCTTATTCTAAATCTGTAGTTTTCACACTTTAAAGATTAAAAAAAAATAAAAATCTAAAACGCACTGTGAGCATATATCTGCTAATTTTGAATAGCCAACGCGAAAATCTAAAATGACACCAGAATCTTTCCCGGTTTAGCTTAAACGCCTATATCTAATCAATCACTTCACATTCTCAAATAGTAGGCTCAATGTTTGCTGACTGACATTGTGTTCAGGGGTGTAGCACCACATTCTGGGCCCTGGGTACAAGGATTCACTGCGGGCCCCCATGAATGTTCTTCATAGGGGGAGGGGTTAACCCATTTAGACTGGGAACACATTATTACGCATTATTTTGTGCTTTAACTATTGAAAAAATAGCAGATATACAAGCTCACAGCGTGGCACCGAATGCCGTGCTGCGAGCTTGTAGATCTGCTATTCTAAGGTTTTTTGAAAAACCTGTTTCCATCTAAAAATATTTAGTTCCAGGGACCCCCAGAAGCAAAATATGAGTTACAAATGTTTGCTTAACAAATACAAATATTCTGCTATTCTTCAATAGCTAAAGTATAAAAATATTAAAGGCCCCTCCACCTTGGGCCCTAGTAACTCAGTCACTCATTGTGGTTAATTACTTAGCAACCTTTTTTCCTAAGAAATACCTCAAACTGTCTCATACTGCCAGGCTCAACAGCACAGCGGCCCTGCACTCAAACGCGGTATTGATCATTATCACAAGCGATGTTGTTCAATTATATGAACATTATGATTTAGGTTACGTCCTATTAACATGTGTGACCTGCAATGAATCCATCATTCACTCAATTAAAAACCCAAATTATTAGAGTAACAGGGGTTGGTAAATGAAAGACGCGACCATTTCCACAAACGTATAGAGAGCATTAATCTAAAGGTATACAGCGGTCTCTGTGTGTGTGTGTGTGTAGTTTAATTTAAA
>NC_137813.1:55342949-55347949 GCF_963921795.1 Nannobrachium achirus
ATTCAAACAGTAGTGGGGGTCCCTGCTTTGTCTTTCTCTCAGCTGAGGGGTCCTTGGCCTGATAAACATTGAAGAGCCCTTAAGCGTGTATACTTACAGCATATCGTCACTGTCAGGCAGAAACCTTGTATCTCCATGTTTCAAATGTGTATGTTTTTTGGTAAATGAAAGCCCTACTTCATCATACAAGAGTGCCGCACAAAAGCAGTGAAAATTGCCGATCTACAAGCACATGTGCTTGTAGATGCTGTGTGCTAGGCTATTTTCACTATTTTAAATAGTTTTTAGAATAATAACATTTCAGGTTGAGACCCAAAAAAGAGTTTAGACGTTTTCCCAGGATCCCAACTTGTGAAAATAGCAGATCTAAAAGCACACAACAAGTCGCTTCATGCCACGTGATGTTGCGAGCTTGTAGATCGTCTATTGTCACTACTTCTTAAATATCATTAATAATAATATATATTTTTTATTCATGGCATTTCTTAGATTTGTCTGTTTTAAAATGTAAAAATATATATATTTAAAAACAAATCTTTTGAACTATATATATATATATATATATATATATATATATAGCTTTTTTTGGCATAAATCAGGGCTATTGAACACCCTTTACATCTGAGTGTTGGTTAAAATAATATTGAAGTATAGTAAAAAGTGCTTGGGACAAAACCTCCTTATTGCCAAACCAGCTAACTCCACCCGATTGGCCCTCTCTATTTTTCATATGTGCTATTGAACACCCTTGTGTTGTGTTGGTTAAATAATTTTGAACGCATGAAAAGTAGTAAAAAGCCTCTCGGTCAGTCAAAACCTCCTAACTCCACTTGAGCTAACTTTCCTCAAAACTCTAGGTTAGCACACAGGCGCACGCACGCACGCACGCACACACACACACACACACACACACACACACACACACACACACACACACACACACACACACACACACACACACACACACACACACACACACAGGAACCAGGAAGAACATAGGACAGGAAGTTCTATATGTGGTAAAAGTGGAACTCTTTTATATAGCTGTAGATCTCCTCACTGCCAATTGGAGCCCAGTGTGAGATGCCTGATAGCCAATGGAAGCAGGGCTTGGGGTGGCTGCCCTTTAGCCCCTCCTTAATCTGCTGCCGAAGAAATGTCAAGAATTTAGGTCCAAGGGGCAATGCCCCGCCCTGTACTACACACATGCAGGCATGCACACACTGCATTCTATATGCATGTATGTGGGGATGTACACGGCATGTACACCCACGCACGCACGCACGGGTCGCACACGCACACACACAAAGAGAGAGAGAGAGAAGAGAGAGAGAGAGAGAGAGAGAGAGAGAGGTCTTTACTATTGATCCCTGAAACAGGTTAGACAAAATGTTTTCCTTTTTATTTATTTTCAACACATATTCATGTCTGAATGAAAATGTATAGACATTAAAAAAAATATAGGCCTAAAAGTAGCAGGCTTGTAATTGGTTTTCACTTTCCAACACAAATAACAGCCCATTCTCACCCCCTCTGCTTCACCCTCCCGACGCGTTCCCAACTCGCTATCTGCTTCACCCGTGCGACGCTTTGGAACGTTTACAGCGTCTACGGTCGGACGAGAACGGAGAGTCTTAGGACGAGAACGGAGAGTCCTAGTACGCATGCGCCGACATGTGTTTACTGGAATATTTTCCACTCACGGGGAATCGAACCCGGGTCTCTAGTTTAGCTGTCATCATGCTCTAACCGACTTCTACCGTCCCTTCTTTGAGCCGTGTTCGGACGCGGAAGCAGTCCCCTGGTCAAAATTTACTATTCTGTCCACAACGGCATGCACATAATTCGGTAACGCCGCTGAGTCGGCTCATGCGCCGTTCGCACCGTTCGCCGCAGCGACCTCGGTCGCTGCCGCTCCCTCGGCGGCGGCTCTTGGCGCTCATCGGCGCCTGAGACGGCGCGGCGCCGTCGTTTATAGTGGCGTGAACGGTAGCGTCGGGTAGCTGGTAAACCCTTCATAGCGGTATCGAATATCGCTTCGGGAACTACTTTTTTTTTCTTTATTATTAGACCACTGGCCATACCCAATTCGTCCAACCCTTGACACAGTAGGCAATCCCAAAGCGTCCCATCGTCCGACGCAGTACAGTACTTGACAAGGCGTCGGTTGTATGACGCTTTAGAGGTGAGAATATGTTGCAAATAAAGAGTGCATTGGCACCATTAAAAGTGATTGATTGTGGTTTGGGTAATTTCTGGTTTATTTCTACAACCTTCAATATATATTTTAAAAAAATAAGTAAAATATGTAAAAATGTTGTGTTGTTGTTGTTGGTGATGTTGTTGTTTTAAGCTCAACAAATCAGCGAGGATCAGTGATGGTCTAGCTGCTAGTATTCCTGACAAACTTCCATTAAAGGGGCACAACACCCTGCTTTTCTGTTTGTTTTCCGCTTCAGGTGGGAAAACTACTAGCAGATTAAAAACATGGCAGACAGCAACACAGCTGCACCAAACAAATTAATAATGAGTGTGTCACATGTTCATAGGTGTGTTGAGAGCCAATAAGGGCATGCCAATGTGCACCCAAAATCTAACACAAGCATTATTAATTTGATTAGCTACAGCTGTGTTGCTTATTCATAACTGCAAATGGACAAATGTGTCCATGGCAAATACTTGGTTTTGTCCGTGGCAAATTCTAGATTTACACACCATTATGATGTTCTTGTTTTCATCAAATTATCCAATTACTGAATGTCACGTCAATACGACACTATGCACATCTACGAGTCCTATTGTGGTTCTCCAATGTTTTATGTGCAAGGAGAGTGTACAAATGGAACCAACTGGATCTGTAAGGGTCCATATCGTTCCATTTGTACACTCTCAGAGTTACAGACCTGTTATTCTGGTAATATTGTGACCGGCTTAAAAGAAATAGTTTTTACAAAAATGTCCACCACAAGCCAACATGCATGGCGATGACCCCTGCCAGTAGCTGAATGTCTTCATCATGTGACGATTCTGATGAAGTGACGCTAAAGAGAGGTCGGCTATCCGGAAATGTTTTGTTGTTCGCAGCTATGTTAAAAACATAATAATAACCTTGCTTAAAATAAATTACAGCTTATTCTAGTGCTTCCAACTGGCAGATTTTGTATCCCAGAAGGATTTACGTTGAGCTGCAGTCAAATATACTGAGATTTTGCCTAAGCTTTGATAGAAGCTTAGAGTTTCCTTTTGTGTTTGTCTGGTGTAAAGTGTAAATATGTACTTGAGCCAGTCATTGCAGTCGTATATCTGCACATTCCAAATTGTCAAAGTCACAGATCTACAAGCTCACAACACGTCGTGATGGAATGTGTTGGAAGCTATAATTATTGTAATAATAATAATAATAATAGCAATAATAATGATGATAAAGGGACACTTTTAATGTACGATGGTTAAAATGGGTTGTGAGCAGGCCTGAAATTTCGTCATTTTATGGGCAAGGCCACTTGGCCTTTGGTGTTGTTAATTTTTTGAGGGCACAAAGGCCAAATGCCAGGGCAGGAAGGCCATTAAATAAAACAAGATTTTAGTCCATTGAAATAATTTGTTGAATTTAAGGGTTAGGGATGATAACCTAATCTGCAGTGAAATAGATTAATGATGTATTTACAATCTGATCCATGCTCAGCCCAGCCACCAATCAAAGTCACTGGATTGGTTTAAAGATGGGGACTCTGGGGAGTTAAGATTTCAGAATAAAATAAATAAATGAAATAAAATAAAATAAAAAAACACTGGTGTCTAAATGACAAGAAAGAGACACTGTCAAGAGACAGAGGAGAAAGTGGTACAGTCAGCTGGGGCATTAAGGCCACTGTGGCCTCAGGTCATGCCATTGGTTTGAGGGGCACAAGGTCAAACTGAGGGGCAACCCTCCATGAAATTCCTGCCCTGGTTGTGAGGCTGTGTGAGCTTATAGGTGTAGATTGGCTATTTCAACTATATCTGAACATTTGGAAAATAATAACGACATGCCCAACATAGAGATGCTGGGTTGAAATGGTTAAATTAATATATGATCAACCCAATAAACACACAGTGAGACAAAAGAATAGTTTATCGTTATTGCTATTCAATTGGTTATACGTTATTTACGTTAATACTAAAATAGAACTAAACACTAAGAATGAATGTCCACCAAGTGGAAAATAACACAGCAGCCTATAAATATCCCTATGAGTAATATATTATATAACATTTATAATTTACACTACAGAGTTGAGTCATGACAATAATTTGGACAATGCGAGGTGATTGGTGGGGTGCCGTCAGGCGGTGCTATTCATTTTGAATTCCATTTCTTGATCTTTTCCTCAAAACACATTTGATGTAATGTTAAACTAACACCATTTTTCATTCATATGTTACTGTACGTCTTGTGATGCATTTTCCATGGTAACCCAGCAAACATGTATAAACATGAACGTGCACGCATGCACAGACGCACGCACGCACACATGCACGCACGCACGCACGCACGCACGCACGCACGCACACAATGCAAGACATACCTCTCCTTGACTTAGGGGCTGGTATTTACCTATACTGACATGTACGACTTAAAGACAAACTCACGTCTCTAGCTCTAATGCTTCTCTTCACATCTCTTTCTCTCTGTTTTTCCTGCCCTCCCATCCAAACATTAATTTCTCTCTCTCTCTCTCTCTCTCTCTCTCTCTCTCTCTCTCTCTCTCTGTTTCTCTCTCTCGCTGCATATATTTCATGTACACTGTCACATGGTTTTCTTCTCAATGGGGGGCATGCCTTTCAGGAGCACACGTGCACAGCACACGCACGCAAATGGGCCCCATCCACATGTAGTGAATCTGGGGCCTCTAATGACTCCCCCCCCCCCCCCCCCCTCACTTTTTTGGTCACAATTCAATTCAACAACATGTATAACGCAACACACACACACACACACACACACACACACACACACA
>NC_137813.1:55350449-55352949 GCF_963921795.1 Nannobrachium achirus
GAGCTCCTCCAAGCATTCATTTCCACAATGCTATCACTCCATGAATTATAATCTGAAACATATACATCTGACCCGACCACTACTTGAACCCTATTATTATAATCTCATTATTTCATCCTTCAAAGTGTAAACTATTTTCATGAGCAGAGACGAGACCATAGATTGATTAACTCTTTTACTGCCACAGAATTGAACAAAAAGCTCCATCCACTGCCAGAATTGTCGCTCATCTTTGAAGGCCTACTGGAGAAATTTGGTTTCGACTATAAAGACAACAATTATATGGCAACGTAGAATAGAATGTCTACTTTGCAACAGAAAAAGATTTCGAGCTTTTATCTTGTTCTGTTCATTAGCTAGAAGCTGCAGAATGTGGCCTAAAAACAGCTCTTTGAGAACATAAAGCTGAGAAAAATGCATTTTTGTGAAGAATACATTTTCAGGCAGAAATCTCTCTTTAGCCTTTTATTGTTGGCTTCAGTAACATCACACCTATGATCAGTGGTTGTTTACAAACAAATTCAAAAAAATAAAAACAAGAAAAAGTGTCTTTTTACACACTTTTAGTGTGTAAGAGAAGTAAGAGCAGTAGTAAGAGCAGTGCAGAACATTGACACAGTGACATGAGCTTCAGCCTGAATCCTGCTTCAGCTTTCAGGGTTCTCTTTATCTCACTGTGACACTACATGTCTACAGAGTGTATATGTGTGTGTGCGTGCGTGCGTGCGTGCGTGCGTGCGTGCGTGTGTGTCATTCAGCCTGCACAGGGCCTGGGGCTCCATTCTGTTTCACTCCAGCCAGGCTCCTCCGGAAGGGCTCCACCGGGTCTGCTGAACTCGTACACGAGCCCATGGTCGATCTGTAAATTATACAAATACATAATTACTATAAAATACATGAAAAATAGTACACCTTCAAGCTCACAACGCGTCACAGCAGAATGCGTGACGCCCTCTCTCTCACACACACACACACACACACACACACACACACACACACACACACACACACACACACACACACACATCCTTGTGTGACTCGTACACGAGCCCATGGTCGATCTGTAAATTATACAAATACATAATTACTATAAAATACATGAAAAATAGTACACCTTCAAGCTCACAACGCGTCACAGCAGAATGCGTGGAGGTTGGGGGCCTACTATTTTCATCAAAAGGCCGTTTTAGAAATGTCAACCCCTGCCTCTCTAACATTCTATGCACTTCCTGCTTACCACACAAATATATATATATATATATATATATATAGTAATTATGTAAAAACAGCATTCATGGTCTGGAGAGGGCACTTTTTACAGATGGATAAAAGGGCAGGGGCTCAAGCCCCCTTTGATGTCTATGTGAGCATGTGCATGGTGCTAAGTCTGATTTACAGAAAAAAGTTTGTTTTTTCTTTACCTATCCTTGTCCTTGGACGACCACGATGTGGAAATGAAGAAGTAGGCTCATCATCATCGTCGACTCATCATCTAAAATCATAGCCAGGAAAATATCAAATAGTTTATATCTAAACAAATCAATTTACAATTTTGACATTTAGCAAATGACTTACAATAAGTTCATATATAACATAAAATGCAGTTATAGTAAATAGTTACCATGCATTTACTGTCACAGTGAAATTCCCTTTATACCCTGTATACCTATATAAAATGTCACAATGCAACATAGCTCTGTTTACACAAAGCTGTACTCCCTCCAACTATGTTCCCCATTTTCAACAGTTTTTATTTGTAACACTTGCTTTGGCAATGTAAACGTATGTTTTCTCATGCCAATAAAGCTCCTTTGAATTGAACTGAAAAGCTACATCATCAGCTACTGATGATGATGATGATGATGACGATAAAAAGAAACCTCTCCCTCTCTCTCACACACACACGCATCGTACAATCTTACGTATAATCTTAGTAGGCTGTGCAGTGCACGTACACTACACGCGGTACGTGCACGCGCGTGATAGGAACTCCACGTGTGTCCTGAGTAGCGACAAAAACAAACAAAGCACGTGGATCCTAACTGCTTGGATCAAGTTACTGATCCGGTCCGGATACGGAAACATTTCTTGCATGTATGTGTACGTGTAAATAGCCGGATGCAGTAGGCGGGCTCTAGACCGGATCCCAATGTCGGAGTGGCAACACGTCGCAATGGAAAACCGTTACCCACTGACCATCCCCCCATCCCAGGCTTCCAGTTCCACACGGATGCTCTGTTATCACACAGTATACAACTATATACAGTATACAACTATACAATACAATACATACATGCACTGGATTGGAAGTCTTACTTTGGACAGTAGAATCGTGGCCTCTGTTCTCCGAGGGGTCTCTACGCGGAAGCCATTCTTCATTGGCCAAATCGCCCAGTTTGTCCGTCTTTTCGCGGCGGTACATGGGTCTCTGCTGCTGCGGCGATGTGAGCCCCCGGGCGGGGGGATCCATCCTACACGGGGGTCGAGCTCCGTCGGGATC
>NC_137813.1:55357949-55360449 GCF_963921795.1 Nannobrachium achirus
ACACACACACACACACACACACACACACACACATTTGAAATGCCTGGGACCCTCATAAGATAAGATTTGTCCCAAAAGAAATTGATGATCTACTACCTCAGAATGCTCTGTACCATGACCCGTTGTGAGCTTGTAGATAGGCTATTTTCAAAAAGCACCAAGATAAAACAGCATTTTTAAACTGTTCCTCCTTTTGCTGTGGACCCGCTGGATCCCCTCGAGGACCCCTGGGGATTCCCGGACCCCACTTTGAAAAACAGTGTCCTAGATGTTCATTATGACTATAGTGTTTCCCAAATAGTGGGCCGGGTCATGGACATATTTTTATGGGTCCCTTAATTATTATTTTTTCAACAAATTTTTCAAAAAGAATTACCAAAAAGTAATTCAAAAATCTAAGAAATTACAAAATTAGAAAACAAATGTTTAAGAAGTAGTGAAAATAGCCGATCTACAAGCTCTCAACGTGGCGCAAAGTGTTGCATGTGAGCCTGTGTAGACTGCTATTTTCACTATAGTTTCAGTCCAGGGCAAACGTCTCATTTCACTTTTGGGTCTTGAGCTAAAAACTCTGGCAGTGTTAATGCCTTGCTATAATACCACTGAGCTGCAGAGGGAAGGAAACCCTCAACTCTGGCTGTGTTAATGCCTTGCTCAGTTTACTCTGCACATTGAGCACCATAGGGTCCCAGGCAGGCATGTTTGCTGTTTGGTGGCATTAAAATCAAAGGGACTGTGGAAGTGGATTTAAAACTATTAACTAAATATGCTCGTTTTAAGGCAGGCAACTTACAGTTAGACAAAATGGACTGTGCATGGAGATATTAAATGGTGATGATTATGAAAGCCGTTTTATGTTCTGTACATATTTAATGCCCCCAATGGAAATTTTGAAATACACTATTTAGCAACTTAAACATAAGATGGGACATGTGTGTTTCTGCTTTTTATGTTTTTTTTTTTTACACACACACACACACACACACACACACACACACACACACACACACACACACACGCACGCACGCACACACGCACGCACACGCGCACTTTACTGAATGTGTTTTTGTCACTCCATATACATGCATGCACATGGGCGCACACACGCACGCACGCACGCACCATACGCACGCACGCACGCACGCACCATACGCACGCACGCACGCACGCACGCACGCACACACACACACACACACACACACACACACGCACACACACACACACACACACACTTTCTGAATGTGTTTTTGTCACTCCATATACATGCATGCACATGGGCGCACGCACGCACGCACGCACGCACGCACGCACGCACGCACGCACGCACGCACGCACGCACGCACACACACACACACACACACACACACACACACAGTATAGTACAGTGCGTCCATACATTCTCCATTGCAGTGTTATGTAAGGGGAGCTCAGTGTACAATAAGGGAGGTCTCCCCCCCTCTCCTCTCTCGCCAGCCTCTCTCCCTCTCCCCTCCACGTGTTCCCCTTCTCACTACCCCACCCACCCCTCCCCCGACCTCCTCCTCCTTCTCTCTCTGCTCTCTCCTCTGTCGTTCCAGCTTCCTCTTTGAGCCATACGTACACAAACTCTGAGGCTAAACTTCATAGGCATTTACGGTACATACAGCGTGCTAGATTGTAGGCCCTACACAACACTATGTTGAACACTAATGCTTAGCTCCACAGAACAAATCACCATTTAGGATTTCATACACACAGGCAAGTGTCGTTGGTTCTGGTAGACCAGTAGGTCACCTACCGTATGGACGGAGGTGAACGCTATACACACACACAACTTCAGTATAGCAAATAATACACTCAGTACCATCCTCTGAGTTAGTTTACAAATGTTAGGGATGACTTTACTGCTTACAGTATCATTGAAGCATTATGTTTAAAATACAAAGTACGAAAATATAGTTACTGATGTGCAAATGGCATTTCTATAATTGGCTTCTGTTGTTTTATTTAAGAAATGTGTTTACTGAATGTTGCCAACTTGCCACGCATTGCTTGACATGAAGGGACTTTGAAGTAAAGATAAGTCATATTATGTTCACACTTCACACATACTAATCATAAAATCAATGCAATCATGTTGTTTTCGCGTTTCACTCAACTTTATAAGAAAACATACGGAATAGTTGTACATATTATGATACTATATACATTTTTAAGGATCTAAAAGTTCTCCGTCACATATTAAAACACAGTATAGTGTATTATTTATTCATAATTCTGTTGACACGCATGTGGGCACACACACGTGCGTGCGCGTCAGGGGTCAGGGGTCATCGCCATGCTGGCTTGCGGTGGACTTTTTTGTCAAAATTCCATTTTTTGCCACGGACATACAAAATGAGCGGAACGTAATATTACCAGAAATCTAAACAGACAAGGCCAGGTCTTTGCCACAGACACATTTGTCCGTGTACGTATACAGACATGACCCCTGATTACAGTGCCTTGCCCTAAGACATTT
>NC_137813.1:55365449-55372949 GCF_963921795.1 Nannobrachium achirus
AGCCTTCTCCTCTCTCCACCTAAAGACAGTAGGGGCTGATTCGATCATAGCAACAATAACTCTTTATTATCTGCCCGGTTTTATAGACCGGGATTAATATGCATTCATTTGGCACATGCACCAGGCAGGCACGTTTGTTTGTATCGAACGTGTGTAGGCTGTAGATGTTAGGAATATTGAACCGTTTTCGTCACTAAACGTGGCTTGCTTACAGTCAGGGTGCTATACGTTTACACTACACTCTCTGTCCCTCCCCCCTGCAAAAGTTGAGTAGATCTCTCTCTCTCTCTCTCTCTCTTGGGCGTGTAGGCTATAGCTCTACACATATCTACCGATTCATACCGATAGAATTAATCATCATGGATACTCATTTGGTTGTTGGTTGTCCATAGACTGAGGAGCATAGCCCATGCTCATGCCCTGCACTATAGGCTCAGCACAGCACACACAGTTCCACCGGTATGTGAATGTTCCCCCACAAATGAATGAAAGTAGCTGGAGGAGGTTGAGAGGGGGGCTCGGCTGGCTCGCACTGCCTCGGTCCTATTCTGTTCGACAACTTCACTCACCAGAAATCGCCTCAATAGCCTTCATCGCCCACTGATCGTCCGGACAGTCCACAAACGCATAGCCTGTTTTGATGAGAAATTGTCCGGAGAATGGGATGTTATGTTCCTCAAAGGTTTTGCATAAGTCCTCGTTAGTCACGCCGACGTGCAGGTTCCCAATGTATAGCTTGTTCATGGTGAAAAATGATAATAATGTTTTCTTTTAAGTCCAAGCCCAGAATGAAAAAAAAAAAAAAAAAAAAGGACTGAAGGAGAAAATCAAAGCCAAAGAACAAACTTTCCAGGTTTCGTTATTAAATGCAACAAGATGTTGTTACTAGCCTATAAAGCCCCAAAGACAGATCTAACAAAATCACACTTCAGATAGTATCCACAAAGCGAGAAAAAATGTAAAGAAAATAAAGGGGGGAAAAAAAGAAAGAAAGAAACGAAAAGTAGTGACTGATCCTCGAAATCAAAACGGCAAACCCCAAAAAAACAATATTTAAAAAACTGTTAAAATAAAAGCCCAATGGGGGAGGAAAGGGGGGGGAAAATAATGTACTTGTTTCAATAAATCCAGTAATATCCGAAGCTGAGCAGAATAAGAAATTAAAAAAAAAAAAAAAAAAAAAAGATCCGTGGCTTGGTTGCAGCTTGTCCCCAGCAGACGGGAAGAGGAGCCTGCCTTGCTGGTCTCACTGTATCGCACTGTGTGGCGGCGGGTGGAAGGTGTGGGTCTGACTGGGCGGACTGGACTGGGCTGACTGGGGGTGGATCTGACGGCGGTGAGTCTGCTGGAAGAGTGGGAATAACTATGGCGGGATCGGGGTCGGGACGGGTCGGGAGAAATCTCTCTCTCTCTCTCTCTCTCTCTCTCTCTCTCTCTCTCTCTCTCTCTCTCTCTCAGTTGGCAGTGCTTGACGCCGCCCCTCAACCGACTAGAATTCACGTTTTTTGTTTGCAAAGAGGAAACCACGTGGTCTATATAGAGTAGGTTAGAGAGAGGAGAGGGGGGCAGCCCCCTCTTATCCGAGGGTATTCACCAGATGAGCGTGTGTGTGTGTGTGTGTGTGTGTGTGTGTGTGTGTGTGTGTGTGTGTGTGTGTGCGTGCGTGTGTGTGCGCGCGCGCGCAAGGCGAGCCCCCCATTCCGTGCTTACGCGCCGCGCGCCCTACTGTAGTACTGACTGTACTCGTGCATGGTGGGTGTGTGCAGTTCAGTGTGCCGTGCGCGCACCGTGGCTTTTATGCAACACGACGTAAGAGCCACACATGCGCCGAACCCGTTTCTAGCTCGTGCTTGCTTTGCTTGGTGGTGAAGATCGGTCATTTGGGAAGAAGAAGAAGAAGACGACGACGTGGTTTCCTCCTTGAAGACGTGCACAGTGTCATGCAGTTATATATAGATCTATTTCGATTAGAGGCTCAAACCCATAGCCCACACCGGACCCACGCACACAACAAGTCCAAAGGTCCCCGTCGACAGGCCAAATACGTATTTTTGGGGCCGTATAGGCGGGGCGAATACGCCATACATTCAAAATGACACCATGCCTTCGTAGGCGGCGTATACTACAAGCACACCACCTCCCCCACCCACCCACCCACCCAGCCGAGCCTTCCCCGCCCCCAGCGATGAATATACATGAATGTATCAAAGAATGTATCCGTCATGATGTTACATAAATGACCTAGTGAACCTCTGACGGTTTACAACGCTGGGACAAAGGTTCAGGGGCCGACCACCACTCATTAAGGCTACCGGGGGTAGCCTCGACACCCTGTAAAGAAGAAACGTTACGGTATAAAGCCTGTAAAGTTGCGGGGTGCAAGGCAGCGGGCTCGGCACTGCCATGCTGGGTTCGGAAGACTATAGGCAGTGATACTACGCCGGGCCCCACCCGGGAAACAGAGGAGGGAGGAAAAGAAAGAAGAACCTCTCGTTTCTTCTGTTTCATCATATTTCTCTGTCTCCAGCGCAGAGGAAATGACAGCATGGCGCAGTCGCTAGGTTACAACTGCACAACACAGGCAGACAGACAGACAGACAGACAGACGGGCAGGCAGGCAGGCAGAACATTCTCAAAATGGAGGCAGTGGCAGTGCACAGGCCGCTGTCTGTCCGCGTGCCTCTCACACACACACTCAGTGTGGAAGTAGCCTAACTGCAGATCTTTGCACCATGTCCAGTCCATGTGTGCCCATAGGCTATCAACGCGCTTCTGTCGTTTAACATGTGTGCAGGGGTTTATTTTACAACAGTTCTCCCCGCTTATATGACGGTGGATCTGGAAGGTTTGGAGCCTGGTGATGCCGCCTGTTGAAAACGTGGCAACTCTGGTTGCGCCCGCCATGGTGTACAAAATGTCTCCCGCACACAAAATGGAGCCAAACAACCACTTGTCAACCCCGCTCACAGTGCTTTGTGCTCCGTGCATACAAGTAAAATAATGTGTGTCCTTATTTCAGGAAATGTGGAAATATGTATAGGCTAGCCTAGGCCTATGCGTGTCTCTGGGAGCGCGCACGTTAAGCCATGTTTGTAATAAGCCCACTCTGTGACCAATCCTTGTTCATAAGCCTGTCGTGTAGGGTCATCCACAACATGCACGATGTTTGTATTAATTAAATATCTCACATGACCCTAAGCCCATACTTACCTCCCCTTTTCACTAATATCGGCTTGATGGCTTCTTCTGTTTATTTAATTTAGGCCTACCCTTTATTTTTAATTTTTTCCTGCTTTTGTAATGAATCCTATGCAAATCCTATGTGTTGTATCATCTGTCTTTCAATGTTATATTTTTTTCAATGAGATACATAAAGTGGTAACTGTGTAAGTAGCCTACGCAGAAAAGCTTAATAGGATCTCCTTTTAGTTGACCTTGTACCAGTGATTTGTACTTGCATGAAACTGTACTTTTCCTATGAAAACTTCTAATACATTCTTCAATCAATCAGTCCCTCGAACTCAGAGATGACATAAACATGATGATTATATTCTGACACTTAAGCAGTGGTTCTCAACCTGTGGGTCGGGACCCCCAGGGGGGTCCCCAAATTATTTTGGGGGGTCCCCAGATGATTGGCTTAATGTGAAACATTGTTTTCTCACTCAACAGTAAACAAACCAACATAACGTGTAAGCGTATAGACAGTATCTGAACATTTCATTTTAAGGACTTTTTAATACCTCTAAAATGACAAATGAAACACAACTTGTCAAATATTAGAGGCAGACATTGTGAAAATAGCAGATCTACATGCTCACAACGCCTTGCTGTATATCGGCTATTTTCACAATAGAACTGTGTTATACAAAATGTAATGCCTCAACTCTTAGTGCTCGTCAGGGTGGGGGGTCCCCAGTTAAATTATGATTATTTTGGGGGTCGTGGCCTGAAAAGATTGAGGACCACTTGCTTTAAAGCGCCTTTGAATTGATACCCTATGGATACAGTTTAGTGACTGTAAATATGCAACATTGGATATGTTGAGTCGGATTATCTGCCTTCTGTGGTTAAACAGTGGCACTGGGTTAACAACATTACATGTCACACCTGTGTAATAAATAGCCAACAAATAAAGAAAGACATTTTAAGGTAATACAATATGCAAATGTCATTGTATACCCATATCATATGTCAACAAGGCAATTCAAAGTGCTTTACACTAAGCACATCAAGACGCTTGCTCTCTCTGCCCTCTTGGACATGCACATGCATTGGTCACAGGGTCACATTGGTCAACTGGTGAGGTCATAGGGTCAACAATTGACCACATGCATTGCAACACATCTTTACAAAATATTATACCAGTAAGACTCCCTAATCGGAAGATAAGCGACCGTTGGTCGCTTATCTCCACAAATATCACAACCTCCACCTCTCACGTCATACGGGCAGCCATAGTTACACCTGGAATGTTGAATCTCCATATATGGAGATAACCTACGCATCACACAAAGTCTGACCTCACCAGCCCATACTTGGGCATGGACGACTTATATCTCCATATGAGATGGCCATATATGGAGATACGATGACATCACAGAGTCCACAGCTGATGATGTGGCGTGATGTCATACAATACACAAACAAGCCCTAAATAAAGGGGCAATTCTCACCAGGGAAGAGAGCATTCCTCGACTCAGACCTTATCGCCAGGATCAACTAAGCTTATAGCTTATCATCACATCCAACCATCTTAAGATACTCAGCTAGTGGGGAATGCTCTCTTCCCTGGTGAGAATTGCCCCTTTATATAGGGCTTGTTTGTGTATTGTATCACATCATCAGCTGTGGACTCTGTGATGTCATCGTATCTCCATATATGGCCATCTCCGTATATGGAGATATAAGTCGTACATGCCCAAGTATGGGCTGGTGAGGTCAGACTTTGTGTGATGCGTAGGTTATCTCCATATATGGAGATTCAACATTCCAGGTGTAACTATGGCTGCCGATGTCATACTGATGTCAGCAGTGTGATGTCATACTGATGCGGAGATATGAGCAGGGCAAAGGTGTGACGTGTGACGTGTGACGGACGGACGGACGGACGGACGGACGGACGGACGGACGGACGGACGGACGGACGGCCGGCCGGTGGAGGTTTTGATACTAAACTGCGACCTTACGGTCGCAATAATCTCTCTCTCTCTCTCTCTCTGTCTCTCTCTCTCTCTCTCTCTCTCTCTCTCTCTCTCTCTCTTCCTGTTGCATTATGTGGGAAAAAATAAATACAGTTATTATATTAGAGATTCTCTGTGTGCATTTTAACCTGAGGGTGGTGCTATAAGAAAGGTCACTATAGGCTATAGGCTTCATCCCCCAGGGTGCAACAAGTTTCATGTCAATCAGCCAGTTAGATTTTATCTATGAGTAAATGTGCATGCCAAAACTGCTTTTTCCTCATGAATGACCGCCTGCCTGTACATGGACAGTGATTTATTTCCCTGCTTAAGGCGTAAAAATCTTTTTGTCATGTTTTGGGAAATGGAGGGGGGGGGGGGGGGGGGGAATTACAAACTTTATAATATTTATACTTTAATTGGTTAAATATTTTTAAAACCCACAGACAGACTTAACAACTTTCAACCTGGCATCCATATAGGCCAACCTTTTATTTCATTTAAAAAAAATAAAAATGTATTTTTTAAATAGCACAATGATCAGATCTACAGCCTCAAAACGCATTGCATTGTGTGACATGTTGTGAGTTTGTAGATCTGCATGTGTAGCTCATCTGTTCAAGTGTTGTCCTGTCACTACCTGAGGTCCTTTTCATAGGTTTTTGTAAAACACATAATAACATCCTAATACCACAGACAGGATCATTTGGAAATGTTTATGAGAGGTTACTTATGTTAGACAATTGAACACATTTGGTGCTTAATAGCATTAAATGTCTTAATTGTTAAAATGCTTAAAAAATATTTGTTGAAAACATCAGATCTACAAGTTCACAACGCATCGCAAACCGTGCTGAACTTGTATATCGTCTACTGTCAAATAGATACAGGGTTAACGTATTTGGACTGATTTCGGTGCTATAACTAACCAATAACACATTTAGCTGGGGACCCCCTGACACTTCCTCAAAGAACCCTGGGGCTCCCCAGACCACACTTTGAGAACCTCTCATAATGATTACTTTTACTCTGTGTACGTTTGGTACATTTTGATACCAATACTTTTGTACTTGTACTCAAGTAGGCCTGCATTTCATAATAGAGTATTTCTACATTGCAGTATTGATACTTATACTCAGGGGCGTCAATTGGGTATGGCAGGGGTATGCAGCTGCCATACCCTGGGTCCAGGGGGGGAAATAAAAGTTACCTTTAAATATAAATCCATGAATGTCTCTTTTTCTATCGGTTCTGGTTATTATGTTGTTAAATTACAGTAAAATAACTACAAATGCAAAATTTAACAAAATGGTCACTTTAACAAGGTATTATAATTATATTCTCCACACTTTTATTCTCCCCATCTTGACAAAATGGTATATTCCCAGGTTCCGCAGGTCAGCTGCAATGCATTACCGTTAATTGTGGCACGTTTACTAACATGCCAAGTTTATTTGCACTTGAACAACCGTTCCAGGCTGCCATATCCAGCCCAAGAAACCGTAGAAACGAGGGGAAAAAATAAAATGTACTTAAAATAAATGTATCATGCCTGTTGCTAAGGTATGGCATTGGCAACATGACTGGTGTCTTGCATGCGTGCGAAGGCGCGCATGCAAGACACCAGTCATGTTGCCATACTTTAGCTTTTTCTGAACTGACGCCACTGCTTATACTTAAGTATAAACCATTTATGTTCTTTTTCCACCACTGAAAATGGGTCCCGACACCCATTTTCAGTGGTGGAAAAATAACACATATCTTTTATACTTAAGTGTAAGTATCAATACTGCAATTTAGAAATACTCTGTTATGAAATGTACTTGAGTACAAGTACAAAAGTATTGGTATCAAAATGTACCAAAAGTATAGTAAAAGTATGCATTATGTAGAATGTCCCATTTCAAGTTTTCAAATGTACAGACATCTCTTAAAAATAGCAGATCTACAAGCTCACAATGGTGCGTGGTGATGTGACACATTGTCAGCTTGTAGATTGGTTATTTTCAAATGTCCAAAAGTGATGACTGAAGTGTTTTGCAATAATAATACAAATCTATAAAGTAACTAAAGTTTTCAAATAAATATACTGGAGTAAAAGTTGGATCCAAGATGTAATGGAGTAAGGTATATATATATATATATATATATATATATATATATATATATATATATATATATATATATATATATATATATATATAAAGTTTGTATATACACACTCATAAGAATTTGATACATTTTCAAAAGGAAAATTAAGAAATTCTGTGAATTTAAATATCACAAGTAGTGAAAACAGCAGATCTACAAGCTCACA
>NC_137813.1:55377949-55387894 GCF_963921795.1 Nannobrachium achirus
GCACGGTCACACCATATGGTTGTCAGCTGATGAGATGATTCTGCCAATGCATTTCAATGGGAATGTAGAGAAATCAGCAAATGGCAGATTTCTCAACAAAAATCTGCTCCATTCCCACTGAAATGCATTGGCAGATTCTGCTTATCAGCATGGCAACCATGCGTTGGTGTGACCGTAACCTTACTCTCCACCACTGGTAAATAGTCAAATTATCACATGATTTAATGCTACTAAATCAGACTTCATTTTAAAATGTATAAGCCAGAGGTATAATGCCTCCTATTGAAGCCCTACTGTTGGTTTTTCAGACTGAATTCCATTTGTTGAGCTGTATTTGACTGAGTGCACTTTTGACAAAAGGATTCCTTTCATGCAACAGTAAATATATACAATTAAACTCTGGGTCAACTTTGAAAAGTAGATTTCAAGTATCTGGGAAATGTTATGTGCAAAAACAAATATAATTTAATGATCATTAATCATAACTTCACCAGTCATCTGGACTAGTTTAGCATGCAAAATCACATGTGCAACAATATTAGCACTGATGGAGGAAATGTGGGAAGTGATATACCATACCACTGATACCAGTACCCTCTAAACCAGGGTTTCTCAAAGGGGTTGCCGTGACACAGGTCCAGGCGGGCTGCTACAGAATACTTTGATACTATTTGGAATTCATCAACTCTATAATATAGTCTATACTCGCAGTAAAACCTGTGTTGCACTAAACTCTCTACTTTCTATTTCCCCTAACGTCAAGAATAAAATACTGTATTGTATTATATTTTGACACTTGCTTGGGCAATGTAAATGTTTCTTTTCTCATGCCAATAAAGCTCCTTTGAATTGAATGTTTAATTTGGGTCCCCCCCCAAAAAAAACAAACAAAAAAAACAAAAAAAAACAGGGTTAGGGTTAGGGCAAACACACTAACAAAACAAATGGCAAACATAGATTATAATGTATCAGAAGTTAGAAAGGAAACAAACTGAACTGATTTCAACACATCCTGAATCAGCTCTTTTAGCGTCAGAGAGAGAATGTGTTCATTGACTCTGCCTGTGTCTCAATCATGCATGGTTATTTATGGGCAAAGAGACGTCATTTTGTTAAAACAGTTCCATTTCCTTATAGTAATAGACAGGAGCCTCCTGTTATTGAACAAACTATATAGCGATGATTGCTAACATAATATAAAGCTTCAACTTTTTCCTCAAAATAAACTTTCAGAGAGAGAGAGAGAGAGAGAGAGAGAGAGAGAGAGAGAGAGAGAGAGAGAGAGAGAGAGGTCTAATGAATTCTCTCTCTTCATAAGTGATACCCATGGTTAAAACAAGTCAGAATATAGAGCTGTTTAACACTATTTTAACAAAATAATATCACTTACTACACCCCCAAGTCTTATGTTAATGCATAGTTTACATTACTTGTTGAGTTTATTCACATTTATGGAACCATAAAACCCTCCATCTTGACGGTTATATTTCATACAAATACTAAATACTTGTATATCTACTCCTTTCTTATTAAGAACTTTGAGATTTATTAACAGTGTAAAAGATGCCATATAACTCAGTTAATACCATAAGTCTATCTCAACCTATGAAGGAAGGAATCAAACAATCGAACGAACGATCAATTTACACTTTACTGTGTAAAATACAATGTGATCAGATCATTGCTCTAATGGGAATTAACATTGTCAGCATTTCTCAACATGTGGGTTGGGACCCCTAGTGGGGTCCCCAAATGATTTTAGGGGGTCCCCCGATGATAGTGAAGTGACAATTTAAGGACTTTTAAGACTTTTTTAACATAAAAAAGAGACCATTACTGCATCAAAATTAATCAACTAACTGCACTATATAAAAAAACTGGTCAAATAATATACGGAAGAGGCAGCAATTGTGAAACTAGATGATCTACAAGCTTGGCACAGACACTTCTGATCAATTCACCGGTGAGTTTCAAACATCTCTCCAAAATAGTTCACACACCCACATAGAGTGCATACCAGCTTGGCTTGCTGTATGGACTCCAGTAGGCTACCTAGCCTACTTGTAACCCAATCAAATGAAGTCAATGTTATTGTTTAACATGCTAGCTCGTTTCAATAACAAATTACTGTATTTTCTTTCTGTTGACAACAATGCACACTTGTTCATATTTCCCCATGTTTTGTTTCAAATATATAGGCCTATGTGTGTTATTTTGTATGAACTTTCTATATTGTTAAAACAATTTGGAAGTTCATGACAAATGACATGTTGTTCAATGTGTTTAAGTTAAGTTAGTTTAGTTGTTATTCCTGGTGGACCAGTTCAGTTCAAATATGATTATTTTGGGGGTCCCAGCCTGCAAAGGGTGCGAACCACTGCATGGTGTAGCATTTTATAGTTGTTTATACAAGCTAACTTTTTGTGCAGTCCATTGACAGGGCAGTAGCCTATATTGTTGTTAATCTAAAGCATGTCCATGTTGACTACATAAATGAAATATGAATATAATAACGACATTTTAATTATGGGCTTAGTAGCACACTGGCGAGTGAAAAAAAACAACTACATGAGCATCTTTATGTCTTTAAAAAATAAAAAACAAAACAAACAAAAAAAATAAAACACGTTCTGGAGCTAACTTTCACAGTGTCTCTGCCTCTAGTGTCTGCTAAAGGTTCAACAATAGATTTGAGATGCATGGAAACCCCTTATGTGATTCAAATTTGACACATGGTGCACAGAATTGATTAGTAGCTGAGCTGTGGTTAAAAAGGGGACAGAAATGACAAAAAGGCTTTAAAAAAAGGGGTAAAAAAAAGGAAAGAAAAACGTTTAATACACAAATATGTCTGCAAAAGTAATGCTCACTGAAAACAAAACAAATAGAAAAATGTTCAGAAGTGAGAAGGTTTTTTTTATTAATTATTTCATTGTGTGTAGGTTAACAGCACCAATTACTGGTTATAAAACAGGATGGAACACAAACTCACCCAAAACAATTAGAAAGATTTTCAGCATTTTCCCCATAAAGCTCTCTCCCAACACTTTCCCCTATAATACAAACATCACCTTTGTCCAATTGTCCACCAATAACAACTAAACTAACAGCTGCATCTTTCAAACTGATTCAACTGAAATGGAGAATAAAGTCAAAGGACAAAACGTGGGTCTTTAACTTAAACACATTTGAACATGTCAATTGCCATGAACTTCCAAACATGTTTAACCATATAGGAAGTTCATACAAAATAACACATATAGGCCTATATTATGTAGGCAGCTAAAAAGAAACAAAACATGGGGAAGAATGAACACAATGTGCATTGTTGTCAACAAAAAGAAAAGACAGTCATTTGTTATTGAAACGAGCAAGCATGTAGATTGCACACAAAAAAAGTATAACCGATCCCCATTTTTGAAGTTTGTTTAAACAATATCATTATAGGCTAGGTAGCCTATACTGGAGTCCATACAGCAAGCTGGTATGCGCACTATGCGGGCGTGTGAAATATTTTGGAGAGATGTTTGAAACTCACCAGCGAACTGATCAGAAATATTGACTGTCCCTCATGCTGTCCACCGTGAAGACAAAATGGAAGAGAGAGAGAGAGAGAGAGAGAGAGAGAGAGAGAGAGAGAGAGAGAGAGAGAGAGAGAGAGGGGGGGGGGGGGGGGGGATTCCCTTTAGAAAAACGCCTGTGTGTGTGCGTGTTAAATGAACAGCCTGCCATTTCTGTGAGTGTGTCAGTAACAAAAAAGATAAATACAAATAAAGAAGCGTGTGTGTGTGTGTGTGTGTGTGTGTGTGTGTGTGTGTGTGTGTGTGTGTGTGTGTGTGTGTGTGTGTGTGTGTGTGTGTGTGTGTGTGTGTTTGTGTGTGTATGTGTATGTGTGTGTGTGGTATTTTAATGTGTTAAAAAGTGTCAGTTCTCTCCTCCACGCCCTACGCGCTCTCTCTCTCTCGTTACAGTCTAAGCTACTACCGCCTCCAAGCGGCAAAGATGTGTCATTGCACCACGTCCCCAAAGTCCAACGTATAGCGGAACACTGAGCTGGATATACGGTAAGTCATAATACTGGGCCTACTACACGCAGGCTTGGCTATCTTTAACCATTTTAGAGTTAGCCTAACCAATCCTTTTTGGACAATGTTTTTAACTGGATGCTGTGAGCTATTTCATATCAGCTGAAAATGAAAAATCAAACCTCGGCTTGCGGCTCAGCTGATATTTAATGTGGCCTATATTATAATATATCCTAGGCTCATTTTATATAACACTGAAACATTGTTACGAAGTGTTATGAATTTGTGGGAAATGCATTTGTTTGTTTTTTATCCATAAGAATGGGCTATTTTATGTCACAAATAAGTCAATTTACATATGGTCGACTTTAAGCTACTTGCTATAATGAGACTTATAATTAATTTGGATATAGGACAGGCCATATAATCCTTTTTTAATGTAATTTTATGTTTTTGTGTTGGACGTTTTGGGAACAAATGAGACGCTCTCAAACCCACGCGCCGTGTTCCTTTTCCGCGGAGGCCCAAACACCAGCGCCACTGAAAAAGGCAAACGATTTTATCTCCGCATTCCGTACAGATTCTGGTCAAAATGACACGACAGCCTTGTTGTGCATATTAATTACCTTTGATTGGGTTCCATCTGGCGAGCGGCGCGTGCCGCCACGCGTTTACAAATGACCGGACAAGATGTGAATAAATGTCCCGTTCATTTCCTTTATAGTTGAATTTACCCGAGCGCGCACGACACGAGCACGCTGTTCCGGGGATTTTATGATGGTATCGGCATAAACGGATTTTACTTGTTAATTATTGTGCAATTTAGCCTATTAAAACGGGATATGACGGGATAAGCCTCTTGGATTAATTGATAAATAGGCCTAATTGGATCATTTGTCCAAATTAACCTTTACTTTCTATGGTTATCCTTTATTATCACGCAATGGTAATAATAGCCTAATAACAATAATATGAATATGAATTTGAATATGAATAATATACATTATAATATGAATAATCACCAAGCCCCCCCCCCTTACAAAACTACACCATTTTTAATTTCATTTCGTCATGAGGGTTAATTAAGGTCAGGTTTAGGTTATTCAACGGTACATTATAGGGAGCCGTATGAATGCACGTATTTGTAGTCAAAACTCAAAACTACCTTTGATAAAGGCAATAGTTTAGGCACATACACATTCTCAAAGGTTTAGTGACTTTAGTCTGATTAATGCCATCAGCTCAAATACGTATAAAATAGATAACAGAAATAGCTGCTCTCCATAATAACGCATGCAGGCACCATGGGTCAGCATGATTAATAATCATGCATGTGCCAAATATTACTATAGGCCTAGGTATCCTATAGGCTAAATGTTTAAACTTTAGATAGCATCAGTGTTCTACAAATGTTATAATCATTGATTATAACATGTGTAGAACAATATTTGGCATTACTAATAGTATAATTATAGGCTATAGCCATGCGTACACACATATTCACCCCACAAGGTCTACCATAACTGATTACAAACTATCGGGGCATACTGTTACTCTCTCAAATGCAAATTAAGAATGCCTTTGGTATGGCAATGAAATCAAATGTCACAAAACACAGACAGTGCGCGGCCATGCGCGCATGACATTTCTGGCTATTGCAACACACATGCTCCAAAGGCCATTGCGCACAATGCCCCAAATAGACATGACACAGTCACAGTTCAAATAAATAAATTATAATTGTCATTGAGATAAATAGTTAATTTATCTGACTTTGGTGGCAGCATAGGCATAATCATCACTGTACCTTGAGGGGTGAGTTATTCAGTCTGAGCCAAACATGGCCTTGCGCTCTGGGGATTGTCTCATTGTCATATTATGACAGTATGCCCAATGCGTTTGACGTGTCACTGATGTGGTCTGTGGACATGCGACGTTTGCAGGCGACGCAAAGCAGAAAAGGTCCGGACAGAGATGCGCTCTCAGGCTATAATGCACCCACTATACTGTACAGATAGCCTACAATGTGAGCAAGCCAATCGTGGGTATTTACACAGATGAGTTATTGAATGAATGATCGATTGATTGATTGATTGATTGATTGATAGTCTTCTGTTTTTCTTGTTGTCTGTGTTCATGGCTCTGACAGGCACAGGGAAAAAGGCTCTTCCTAAGCCTCAAGGTCAGGGGTCATCAATGTGTACTTAAGGACAAATGTGTCTGTGGACTTTACACACCATGATCATAATGTTTTTTATTTTATTTTTGATCATAAGACCCAATTACTGAATTACTGAAACAAAAATGTCAACAGAAGCAGAAGCACTTAAAGGGGAAGACCACCCATTTTAAATATTGAACTATATGTCATTAATATACCTTAGAGCAGTTGTGTGGAAATAGAAAAAAAAGTTCCCCCCCTTGTGTTGCCTAGAACTGGAGGATTGATTTTGGGGTTTGTATTGTAAAATACAACTTGATGACATCCCACCGTTGTACTTTACAATAAAAAACCCCAAATCAATCTTCCAGTTCTAGGCAACACAGAAGGGGGGGAAATGTTTTTCTATTTCCACACAACTCCTCTAATTAATGACATAGTTCAATATTCAAAATGGGTGGTCTTCCCCTTTAATCTGTTCTTGCGAGATTTGCAAGGTGATGAGTCAGATGACCCCTGCTCAAGGTTTAGGGACACCTTAAGTGCTCATATACAGTCCATTACTTGTGGTTCTCTGTCCATCATGATCCTTTTAGCCCTATACCCAAGCAACTTTAGCACATAAATGTCAAAATCTTAGTATTTTAGTCTTTAGTCAACAGAAGTGCACATGACAGCAAATTCTGATTCTGATTTAGTCTTATATGAATAACAATTTAGTCATCTGAAATAGTGTCTTTAGCTGTTCTTGCAAGTGTTTTGAGTTAAGCAGTTGCAGACCCTCAGAGTTAATCCAATCTGTGTAAAAAAAACAAAAAAAAAACAGAATAGATTGTCCTTTATTTCAGAAGCTACTGTATATGACACTCACATTGTCAAATGTTTTATGTTCTTTTCTAAAGAACATTATAAGTTCTTCTGGAGGCACTGTACTGTCAAGGAATGATCTTGTAATAAACTATATTAATAGTTAATTGTACAAGCTTATGGGAGATGACAGACACACAGGTTGGTGGTCAAATAGTTCATTGGTGAATGAAAGAAGTTATCCCACTATACAGTATTTATATTAAAACAAGCAAACTAACAAAAACATAGAAGGAAGCTTTTGTCATTGAGCAAAGCTGTACTCAAAAACAATAAGGCCTGCATGATGTGTGGGGGGGGGGGGGGGGGGGGGGGTTTATTGCACCAAAAATAACACTACACTACACATTAATGAGCAGTTAATGTTGCAGCTGGTAAATTAGGTACTGGGCAGTACAATGTATATTCTAAGATTACAGAAAGGACAGAAATTAATTATCTCTGCAATAAAGCCAAAACACATTTAGTGTAGAGTTCATGAACTAGTTTTAATGTAGAATTGATACCCTATTACAGATTTAACTGAATTGATGACAGAAAACACCAGTAGTGATAATAATAAAACATTTTATTCGTATAGCACTTTTCTAAATACTCAAAGACACTTTACAAGGAGAAAAAAAGCAAAAAAACAAAAAAACAAACAAACAAAGTGAATAAAAATAGAAACGACTTTTAAAAAGAGAATACAATGTCAGTAGAACTGGGGGGGGGGGGGGGGTTTCAAGAAACAGGGCTGCCAAAGTTAGCAAGATAAAACTTCCATTACAATTCTTAACTCGTGAAACGTAACATTACCCCTCTCTTTTGGATTTCACAATACACAGGTTCCTCTTCATAGACAAAAATGTTTTGTCCCCCCCCCCCTGCCAGCCACCCCTTATTTTGAAAGGATTATCAAGCCAACGATGTATACCTGCTTAGTGAATCTGTCAGGTGTGTGAACTAAAATCCAGGCCAGGGAGCAGTGACACAGGCAAGGTTTCTACAAGGGGGGGGGGGGGGGACGAGGGGCCCAGAGCCACCATGGACAGGGATTGGCCATAAGATCCAGGAAGCAGCCATGTTGTCACCTGGCTCACAGTGGTTGCTAAGCAATGTGTGGTTCCCGTTTATATAAAGCATGCCACACATCGAAAACAGCCAAACGTACAGGTTGTTTTTTCCCCCCTTTAGCCGCAAGTCATGATGTTGAACATGTGACCATACGCACACTCTGAAATTATCCACCATTTCACCGTTGCTGAAAATTACTGCAATTGCTGCAGTTTTTTTTCCCCCAGTATAAAAGAGGATGGAATGTGTTGGTTTTAATATGAAATGTTCTACCTAGTTGTGACTTGACCAGGCTTGACTTTTTAATTGCATTAAAAGCGTTCACTGCAGTTTCAGTGTTTGTAAGGCAATACAGTGATGATATGATGGGGCATCACCAATAGAGCCTGACCAAAATAGGTTTGGTCAATATATTGGCCATAATTACTTTTTCCTCTCTCTCTAATTCTAAGACTTCAGCAATTATGCAGCCAGTGTCCTGGTTTCAACCAGGTGCCTGTATTTTGGGCAGGTAATTTTCAAAAATATTTTGAAAATGTCCGACTAGGGCCTAAGGGGTTAAATAAACACATTCTGTGATGTGTTTCACTTTTACTCATTTGCTTGTTCATTGTGTAATTAAAGTTAAATGTTCTTTTCATTTACTGAAGTTCATTAATATATGTACATCATTTTAAAGTTGTATCAAAAACTCACATGCCTACTTTTATGTTTGCTTATAAGTTAAAATGACCTGGAGATTTTGCACATTAATAACATACCGGTCAAAACACTGTAATCAATGGTCTAGACTCTAGAGGACTCAAATTGGAACAGGAACAAAACATTAAAAAATTGGCATTGGTCGGCTTTAGTAGCCAATATGATATGGAATTTTAGGGCACTGTCCTTAACGAAAAGCGCTGTGAAATAATACGTAACACAATTATTGAAACGCTGCTCCAGTAGGCTTATACTGGACTCCAATAAACTACTAACAGCAATAACAAGCTATAGGTGAAATGACGGTTAAACGAGCGGTGTCTGAACATGGCAGCTGCTGTACAACCTACCTGACCACTCTGACCAGCGGCTCTGGGGTGGCTTGACTTGGGTTTAAAGAGGTTCTTTTCTTTTTTTTAAATATTACAAAAACATAAGCAGGGATTTAGTCTAGTAACTCATCTGTGTTTTGAGAATGCACGTAAACCAAACAGTGCTGAACATGTATTTAGAACTGTTAAATAAAATGTATAAGTAAAAATAAAACCAGAGAGAATGAGTTATGACCCTTTGTGGTCATCAGGGGATGCTGGGTGGAGACAGAGAGAGATAGAGGATAGTGTGTCAACCATGTCATCGCAACATTCCTGGTTTGATTCCAACAAGAGACCTGTGTTGTATGTCCTTCCCCTTCTGAATGAATCAAAACATTAAAGAAAAATATCCACTCTGGAACTGGTTTAACAGAGGAAGAGGGGGGAAAAAAGAAAGAAAAATAAATACATTTCTTTCCTTTCTAAGATCAAGTAAATCTGTCTCAACGAGTTTCTTCTTACTAAACCAGAGAGTGAACTTAAGGCATAAAGATGCTTCTTTATCATAATCAAGCAGAGTGGCTGTGTGTCAGTAATGCAGAGGACAAGAGCGCAAGGCTCATTGCATACAGCAATTCTCATTGCTTGTCAATACCAACTGTGTATCACAATGTAAAGTAGGCTTGGGCGGGTGAGATGAATATATCGTCAGACGATATTAGGTTTTTGCACTTTTGCAGTCAAGTCTGGATACTAAAATGTGTGTCTGCAATAGGTTTATATCACTACTCAATGCGATTTGAAACGTGAGTTCACATTT
>NC_137813.1:55388094-55432356 GCF_963921795.1 Nannobrachium achirus
AACCACAGAAAGACTGCATGTTGACGCGAAGTAGCAGACATTCGCAAGCCCTTGTAAGCAGAGGCTTAGACAAACTGATTTTAAGTTAACTGTTCATAAACAATTTCCTAGGATACAAAATTCATGGACCACTAGTCCATTTTGGTTCCAACTTTCTGTACCCTCGCGGTGTTAATTTCGATCGCGCAATGCAAATGTAACATTACCAACCCGCTCACTCGGATTGGGGAGATCATTCCAGAAAGACAACCAGATCAGTTGGATCACAACATTCTTTTTGCAATATGTTAAAAAAATGGGGGGTACAAGTAACTTGTTCATTTAGATCCATCTGTATTCTGTGTCTGTTCTGTGTCTGTGCCACACTCCAACACAGACACACACCGTTCCTCTCACATTTGGAAAACTGAAGGCTATAACATTTTTGAACAAGCCCTCTCCTCCCTTTTTGCGCAATAAAGTTTTTTGAACAAGCCCCTCTTCTCCCTTTGTGCGCTACTGGCTGTTCCCTCAATGGTTGAGCATGCCATGAAGGATCCCTAAAACCACCTTAAAACAACCTTCCGTTCTGTATACCTGGTGGGGGTCTGGGATGGTGTTACTAGCCACGCCCCCTCCCTGGGACATAGGGGACACACAGTGAGGGGGCAGGGGATCCTGCTGGCCATGGCCTCCGTGTGACTGCTGTTGCATCATGGGAGCTGTAGTGTTGTTCTGTTGCTGCTGCTGTTGTTGTTGATGTTGGCGGCGATGTCCAAAGTTGGTGCGACGACTACCGGACTGAGAAAGCACGGTGGGTTGGAGGGCATAGAGTATAGAGATATAGTTCAGAGAGAAAGACGGGGAGAAGGTATGCCAGAGAAGGAAGGAGAAGAGGGCAGGTAGGACAGGGAGGAGGGAAGGGCATACGATAAAGAGGAGAAGGAAAGAGGGGAAGGGAAGGGGGGAAATATATTAATTATATATTCCAACACTCGTAGCAACAACACTGCTAATAAAGCATGCAGAGCTGATCAGTGGACAGAAGAACAGGAAGTGACAGATGACAGACGAGGAGTCCTCGAGGAAATCTGGTTGGTTCACTTATTGGACGTCTGGATGATAATAGCCAATTACGCAGACCATTTAATTAATTATAGCTGGAATGGAAACAATTTTAAGGACTCGCTACATGTCCTGTCTTCCTCACTACTGCCTCTCCGTCATGGTGGATGGACCGAGTAAGCTGTGCAAACACACACATACGCGCACACACACACACACACACACACCCTTTCCTTTTTAACAATTTTTGTATTCTTTCTCAATTATTTGTTTATTCTGTTTAGCTTCCTAACAAGCTTATCACATAAGCTTAATCTGCACCTACTGGTAAACCTAACAGTCACCTAGTCCAAAATAAAAACGAAATCCTTCAATGTTGAACCCTCATCACCCAGAGCTGGGCGATATGACTTCACTTGAACATATTACCATTTACAGACAATTGCCGACGTTCACAGCTTTTATCATTATCATACAAAGTAGCTCAAATGACATACTGATTACTGACTAAAGTCAAAGCAACAGATAATAAAACAAAATAACTGTTTCCCATGTTGGAAAAGGTGAAAATGATAAGATCCCAATATTGGATTGTTCATCTAGCTCAAACAAATACTAAACATCAATGACATTAGAGAACTCAACATATTGTCCAGTACTGATGCCCAGAAATGGATTAAAACGGCCATAGTTTTTAAGTACCTCTACATTGTATTCCAAATATATTAATGGTATTAAACATCAAACATCAAGACTAAGGTTATAGTGTGATTTGTTTGATGTATAAATACATCTAACAGCCTGAGTTGTTTGCCATCACTATTTTCGTTTTAAAAACTGATATTGGCAACAAATACTGGTATTATTTAGACAGATTATACTATTTAGACAGTTGCTAGCTAGAATAGTACGCATGTCTGTTACTTGTTCACATATGCCCCATGTATTGTACACTAAAATAGATGCATGCTGTTTTGCTTGCCCATAGATGCCAAGTTTGTTATTTAGATGTTATTTAGCATGTTATTAATTTATGTTAGGTTTGATGATTGCTTGGTATCCAAGTTTCTTTGTGGACCTTAATTGTTTCCTTGGCACTCCATTTATTTGACCACTTACCCCCTGTAGTGTGTTGACTAGATTGCACATGCAGTTTACTCCAATGTTGCTCTTTGTAAATCACTCTGGATTAAAGCATCTGCTAAATGCCTTCATTGTTTCTATTAAGGCTGAACCTGAGAGAGATACCAGGAAGTGACACACAGTCATGAATGGAGCCACAAGTCAAAGTCTGTCACTTAATGACTGAAAAGCCGGGATACACACCACCATGTTGGTGGAGTGGAAAAAGGAGGACTTACAGTATTTATTTAAAACAAATAGTTATATGTTCCTTGCTTGGTTATTTTCTCTGAACAGTTCTATGAAATCTCCCAGCACACAACAGAGTCATCTCATCTGACTGTCCCTCAGAGTGACAAAAGAGCGATAAGATCATCTGTTCCATCGACAGAATTTAAAGATTACTAGTATTACAAACTGTACGAGGAGGGAAACACAAATTCACTTTAAGAGACTGGTGTCCTGAAGGACCAGAGAAGGATAAAGCATGTGTTAATAGAACTATCTCTTAAATCTCATCTCAACCTAAGTCCATAACCCTAGTCCATATGATAAGTGAATGTAGGGGACACATTACTGTCCCCTACATTCCCAACTACTGTTTGATCTGCCAACGGAGTCACAGACATACACACAAACAACCACACACATTCACCAGTGGGTCAGCCGTGCTCACACCAACCTGGTTCTTTAGGGCGACGGGGCAGCGATGCTGAGCTAGATCCAGCATGGTTCTGTAGCTCTTAAAGCAGGACGGACAGCTGAACCGGTTCTTATGAACCCAGCGCACACACAAACGTACAAACACACACACGCACACACAAAGTTTGCGTTACCAATACTTGCGAGTGCAATTCCACGGAGTTGTATATGTATTTGTTCCCTAACCTCTAAACCCTGACACTTGCCCTAAACTTAGCCTAACCCTAATTCTAACCCTGACCTCCTAAGCCATGTTTACTTGTAGGAACAGTCCTTTCACAGATTTAGGATTGTGGATGGACTGTCCTCAAGGACAGAGGGTACAGTTGAGGAGATAGAATTATCAGATTAAGTGTGATAATATGTGCACGTGCTTCCACAGACCCAGTCTCACACAACCTCACAAACTTTCACTAAGGGAGGAATTTCACCTTTGGTGTTGCACCCTCGTCACATCAAGTGGTGATTTCAAGTCTCCAATCAGATTCCAGTGATGTCAAATCAAATTTAAGACCGGATATTTCTCTCTGACAAATGTACAAGTCGCATATTATATTGGCCAAAAACAACTCTGTCCACCCACTACCTCACTCATTCACACACACTCAACCAGCCTGAACGACTAATTGTGCAAAGAACGATGACATGCTGTCGACAGTGAAACACTTATTGCATTTCATTTAGCATGCAACTGGTGCTGAAAATCATACGTCAGTCTGATAGAAGACACCAAGAGTTAGACCATTATACTACTCAAAATCTGATAATTAGGGTTGGGTGCTGAAATTGATTTGCCGCAGATTTTGGTGGTTCATTTCAGGGCCACTTAAATGCCTGAGGTGTCAATTTGCCCCTCGCTCTAAACAAACTTTACAGGCAACAGAAGCATCACTGCACATGCAACTAGTAAACAAAACAAGCTTGCTCTGACAGCAGCATGAAGGCTACCATTAGCTTGTTAACTTAAACAGTGTAAAGGGGTGTAAAGAGGGAACATCCAATTTAGTCTTTAGTGGCATCAAACAAATGTGCAAAGTGTTTAGGACAGCCCTGTAGATAGGAAGATAGATCGCTAGATAGATTAGAAGTAATACATAGTATTAATAGATAGAATAAACAAATAGTATTAATAGATAGATATTAAATAGTATTATGTTATCGGTTCAGGCACCATTTGCATAGCACAGGCTTAGCGCATTTATCGAATAAACCCAAATAATCAAATGAACAGACCCTATCTTGTAATGATCATTTTCATCATAAACCAGCAGTTAACATACACACAACATACACAAATATAAAAATGTCGCAAATACACCCACCTTCACTCTTCTCACCTGGCTGGATGCATTATTACAGCGGTGCTGGGCCAGCTCCAACATGGTGCGGAAGCTCTTGCAGCAGTTGGGGCAGTCGAAGCGGTTGGGTCCATCATCGTGGATCTTCTGGTGGTTGCGCAGGTAGCGAGCAAGCCGGAAGGCCTTGCCACACAGATCACAATAGTAGCGCTTCGACCCATGGATGCGCATGTGGTTACGCAGGGACATATAGTTTGAGTACGGCTTGGCACAGAAGTCACACCTGTTGGGGTTGTGTGTGGTGTGTGGTGAGTGGATGTTGAGAGTGTGTTATCGCATGCATGTGTGGGTGTGAGACGGTCAGAAATGGGGGAAGAGATCAGAACAGAGAGAAAAAAAGGGTAAGTCTTGGGGTCACATTTTTACATGTCAGTAAACTAAGTACTGTACAGCAGTGGTTCTCAAAGTCCCAGTCGTTTCAGAGGGTTCCCAGCTAAATGAACAGTTTTAACACTTATTCCCCATTTAATTAAAAATAGCACATCTACAAGGTCACAAATCACAATGCATTGCTACATTGTTATATTCTGAGCAGTGATATGAGAATCACTGCAGGATACGTTATTTCATCAATCCGACTCGGTCCTATAATCATTTCAATAACATTTTAACAGTTAGCAATACATATCCGTATTTAGAAAATCAACAGTTCAGGATTGCCTTCACTTGTCAAGTGCAAAAACAAATTATACAATAAGTCCAATAAGTACACAATTCACTTCATGAATGTGTTACACATTTCAAATTAATGGCATGGCATGCATTAAACAGCTCTGCTCTACTTTGAGACTAGCCACATTTGTCATTGGTTGAGAGGGTCCATTTGACACATTGTACAGAGATGCGAACATGAACAGACAAGCTAAAGGAGATAGAGTAGGGATATATCCTTATCAGTTGAGTTGCACTGTGCATTATTTGCACATAAACCTACAGTGAGTGGGTACGGAAATTCGTACCAAATCAATACTATGGTCGCCTGATGCCGCAGTATACTTTACATCCCTATAGATACACAGACGCATAGAGGAAGAGAAAACTCATGGTCCTTTAATTGTCCAGTTTGATCTTAGCCCATCATAACCTTGATAGTCTGTTTTTGTAGTTGTATGTTTGTGTGTGCGCTCTGAATGGGCAATATGTGTGTGCGTGTGGGGGAACATAATCGTGCAAGAAGAACATAGACCTGTCACTCCAATTAAGAAAAGTCCTGTCTATCACATATCAGACAGTCATAGTACCCCTACCCACACACACCTGAAATCTCCAGTCCTGTGGGTGAGTTTGTGATTGAGCAGTGAGCTGGCATGCTTGTAGACGCAGGTGCAAAGGTCGCAGGCATACGGCCTCACGTCTTCCTCCATGTCGGCAATGACCGCAGCGGCAGCTGCTGCAGCCGCCCGGGTCTCCAGACTGAGGCTGGAGGTGGACGAGGTGGGCAGCTGGTCGCACCAACTGATGGTTGACGTCGGCTGTCGCAGAGGAGGAAAGGTTGTGTCAATGGAGTGACAGTGTTGCAGTGCGGGAGGTTTTAACAGCATACCCTTGAGACAGGCGGAGGATGAGAATGTGTGAGTCACATAATGGAAAACGATATAGGAAAAAAAAACACATGTTCAAAGTTTCCATAGACACTTAAAACCATATATGTATCGTTGCATGTAAAAATGTGTTAAAGTAGCCGATCTAACAAGTCTATTAGATCAGATATGTCCCACCCATTTAGAGTTGCCCCAAATAGGGAGGCTAGGGTGCATGTGGTTAAACTTCACATTTAGAATCAACAAATGAACCACACAACAAAATGGCATTTTTCCCCATTCAGAGGCTTTTGCCAACTTAAAGGTGACTGATGGATGGACCAAAACAACTAAATGATAGGCAGGACAGAGCATGCGAGCAGATTCACTTTTTTAAGTGACTAGAAATTGCGTTTGATGCATAGTGTCGTATGCAGTTAATGTTACGGGCTGTGTATAGTGATGATGAATATAATGATGAAAGGGGCTCAGTCTACTGAGCCACAAAGAGCCCTTTCAAAGTGCGGGGCGGCTTCCGCTCCGGTTTCCGGTGAGACAGCCTCATCATGTTTACTTTTCTCTTATTCACTAAAAACCATCTTCCAGGCCAAACACATTTTAAAACACAAAGTTCTGCTTCCACTACTACTACTAATAAAAACAAATATACCCCCACCGGAGAAAAAAACATGTTGCATTTGTGACTTTGAGAAGTTTTGAATAGCTAGCTATATAATATATAAACATCTCTGACCGGTTTGGACGGATAAGCGAGAGAAGAAAAAAAGGTTCGCGTGAGAGCCTGGCTCTCGAGCTAACGTCAAGCTAACGGCTGGCATTGTTACCGTTATGAAACAATATTACGTGCTCTTTAATTTTCAAACGCTCAGCTGTGTTTGAAACCCAAGCTCCGAGGGTTAACTAAAAACCAGAATGATTGAAAGGAGACCCCCGTTTTATGTGACGTGAGAAGCCGTGAATTAACGCAACAGAACGAACAAACACACGAAGCTATACGCTGGAAGCCCCAGCTAACCGACTAGCTAGCTAGCCAGGCAGGCAGGCTAAAGTAGGCCGTGGCGACGTTAGCTCGATGCTAACAATGTTTGTTCATGGAAAAAAATAACGGCCAGGGGGTGGATGAGGGGGGGAAACAGGCAGCTACGTTCTTATAGCTACAAGCTAATTACGTTAACAGAATGATGTTCACACAAATAGTTCATGAGTATATAATAGCTGGGTTATCGTTTTAACGCGTACGTTTATTTAATCAAACAGTGTATACAATGGAAGAATGGGGGGGGCTGTTAGGGGGCTGTTAGCTCGGGGCTTCATTTAATACATCACCGCTTGACCAAACAAAAATGACAATCTTCCAGCATTAAAAAAACGACGTTTGTTTAAAACGGAGTATAAAAAGTGTCGACGTTTGCCGCGTCGACACTTTTCTCCCCCCTCCTCCATTTGATAATAACGTCGTTTTAGATTAAGTCTCGAGCGGAACGAAAGGCGCTCGCGCGGCTCTGTATATATTTGATTTTTTTTTTTAATATCGCGGCTGGCTCGCGCAGAGAGGAGGTGAGGAAGAGGCTGCAGCCTCCACTAGCCAGCCAGCAGGGAGGTTTTTCAGGAGGGTTTTTTTCTTACTCCGGAGTCATTGGGATCCTTCTTCCAGAACAGCTGGGAACAGTGTCCAAAAGACTCCGCCGAGGTCACATAATTCACGCCATTCCTGTCCTGGAAGTCTCCGTGCGCGCTGCCCGCGGTCGTCCTGGCGTACATGTTCGCTTCTTTTGTTGTTTGTGTTCGACTTTTATTTTTCCTCCTCTCTCGGCTCGCTCTCCCTCTTCTTGGTTGAAAAAAGAAACAGGGCCGCTTTTGTCGGATGCCACCTCCTCCTCCTCCTTCCGAAAAAAAGAAAAGGAAAAACGTTCTTCTGTTGTTGTGAGTATTTTTGGCGGCCGACATCTCGACCGGGTTCGTTCATTGCCGCCTCCCACTGGACTGGAGTGTGAACTGCGCCCTCAACAACACCACCACAGACAACATTTTGATGTATTTGTCTTTTTAAATAAACTTAAATATTTGCAGTTTACAATCATTTAAGTATTTTCATTTATATATACAATTCAAAGGCATGTTAGGACATTATAATAAATACGTACAGAAAATATATGTAAGGGCATTACTTTTTTCCGTTTTAAACCCCCCCTTTGTTCAATATCAAGTCCAAACTAAGCATTTAGATACAAAAAAAAATATAATAATAGAAAAATAGAAATATAATAAATATAAGGGCAATAATACAAATTACAAGGTCAAAAGGTGCCACAGCTTCAGTACGGTTTGTTCCCACTTGTTCTGTCTGATGTCAGCATAGTCTCTAGTTTAGCTTTTATTCATAGACAGATACATAACATACAACCGCATAACTATTGAGCCTCTGTATTTTTCCCAATGGCCCTGCTAGAAAAAACAGCACAGACCAGCACAATTTTCATGCTGGTCTGTGCTGGTCTATGCTGGTTTATGCTGGTTCATGCTGGTCTGTGCTGGTGCTGGTATATGCTGGTCTGTGCTGGTCCCATGCTGGTCCACCAGCACAGACCAGCATGAACCAGCATAGACCAGCACCAGCACAGACCAGCATGAACCAGCATAGACCAGCACAGACCAGCACCAGCACAAACCAGCACATGTTGTGTTTTACTGCTGGTCTGTGCTGGTGCTGGTCCAGCATAGACCAGCACCAGCACAGACCAGCATGAACCAGCATAAACCAGCATAGACCAGCACAGACCAGCACCAGCACAGACCAGCACCAGCACAAACCAGCACATGTTGTGTTTTACTGCTGGTCTGTGCTGGTGCTGGTCTGTGCTGGTCTAAGCTGGTCATATACACATAGGGACAAACACCCATTTTAACTAACAGGTTCCAGTGGCGCCGAGGATGAGTGCAGGACTGAAGCGCCAGAGATAGTAAGTTCGAATCCCACTCACAATGTCAAAAATAATGTCACAATCTAATATGGTCAAATACCCATGGAGCAGAGCATCAGAACAGGACTCAAGCACCAGAGCAAAGAGCAAATTTGACCAGCTAAACCTAGACCAGCACCAGCACAGACCAGCAGTAAAACACAACATGTGCTGGTTTGTGCTGGTCTTATTGCTGGTCAGCACCAGCACAGACCAGCACCAGCACAGACCAGCAGTAAAACACAACATGTGCTGGTTTGTGCTGGTGCTGGTGCTGGTCTTACTGCTGGTCTTGTGCTGTTTTTTCTAGCAGGGGGCTATAACAATATTTTTAAAGATACATTAAAGGAGAAAAATAAACAAATAAAACATTCCCCATTCACATCCTTGATACAGAATATTCATCTCTTTATGAGTTCAGAACCATAATTAAACAGGTTGAGTACAATGAACAAAACAACATATAGTGATGAGAAATACCCAATTACAATCGAAGCAACTTTATACTTTGTTTTGTGCATGGATACGTTTTAAGACGACCAGTACACCATATTCACCACTGTGACTTAGGTCCGCTTTGAATCCATATTTATTTTTATCAGAGTAACTGAGAAATGCAACACCAACTTTGTCAACTCTGTAATACCTTCTTTCATGTCACGTATATGACATATCTGGTATCCGGTTGGGTTCCAGGGTCAGAACTGCTTGTGGTCTCTCTATATACAAATATATGGAAGACATACGTAGAATAAAACAAATGTTAAACAGTCTTGTCTTACACTAAATCAGAGTTGATAGATAAAACATAACCACTTTGTTAATACCAGTAAGACTCCCTAATCGCTCCACAAATAGGGCAAAAATGTGTTTTTCCAAAATCTTCCTGATCCATGTTGATGACATGAGTGTAGACATGCTGTGTAGTGATTTTCGTGATTTTAGGGCAAAATCTGTAGGAGCAGTGTCCAAAAATGTGTTTTTAAAAATCGGCCTGAAGGGGGCGCTATATGGGACAGATTCATGGTGATGGGATGAGTGTAGACATACTGTGTAGCGATTTGCGTGATTTTAGGGCAAAAACTGTAGGAGCAGTGTCCAAAAATGTGTTTTAAAAATCGGCCTCATGGTGGCGCTAGAAGAGGGCCATGTGAGAAATGAGGGGTGGGGTGTCCGCGTTGCCTTGGCGGACGAATAGGTACCGGCCCCGGCTCTCCCGGACCCTCCTAGCCCGAGTTACGGCATTTTATGTGAGCTGCAGTGGAGGGGGTCCTCCACTGGGGGCGCCACCACTTTTGCATCCGTTCTGGAGCACCAGGAGTCGGTGGTCCCTGGGAATTCCCCGTGAGCAGCCCCGTTGGGGTGGTCATTTGGTCATTTTTGCACATTTGGTCATCTTTTACATCTGGGGGTCCCCCAGGGACCTGGGGGTCCCTGGAGCTCCGGGGGTCCTTGGAGGTTGTAGTTTGGCAGCCAAGGAGCGTGTGTGCAAAATTTGGCATGGATCGGGGCAACGGTTGCGGAGATATGAGCAGGGCAATAGTGTGACGTGTGAGGTGTGACAGACAGACGGACAGACTGACTCACTCACTCACAGTTTGTGCAGGTTTTGATAGTAAGTGCGCCCTACGGTCGCAATAGACACAGTATAAACTGACTGAAATGTAATCCTTTTGTCTCTATATTTGTTTTCTTTTTTTACATAAATGAATGCATGCAAATAAGTATAAATAATAAATAATAAAGTATAAAATAAAGTGATCAAAGATAATGTTGGATCTATTGGAATAGGTTATTTTTTGCCATACTCTGAAAAGTAGTGGTCACATTTGGACTTAAATTATATTTAATGGGTGAATATACTGTAGAGGATAGATAGAAAGTTAATATTCACCTGACTGTTTAGGGGAAGAGGCTACTCAGGACTCAGGAGGACTGAAGTGGTGGAAAGTAAATTTACTTAACTACAGGTTTGAGATACTTTCATTTTACTGGAGTATTTCCAATGTTTAATACATTGGATACATTTCTACTCCACAACATCTCAGAGTCAACTATACTTTTTACTCCACTAAAATTATTATAAAACTTTAGTTAGTTAGGCTACCTTTTAGATTTTGATTATTATTACAAAACATACATTAACCATTTCAGCCCTGTGTACACTTCGCCATTTGAAAATAGCCAATCTACAAGCTCACAATGCGCATTGTGAGCTTGTAGATCTGCTATTTTCTAAGATGTTTATACTGTATATTTAAAACCTTTGAAATGGGACATTCTGAATAATGAGTACTTTTTTACTTTTGGTACTTTATGTAAAGATGTTGATACCAATAATCGTGTACTTTTACTCAAGTACGTTCTGAATTTCCGTACTTTTACTTTTACATTTTAGTATTGTATAACCTTTCCAGTGAAAAAATGAAAAGGTAATCTAAAAAGTCAACCAAAAAATGAGTTTCTTGCAGAGGGTCACTCCACTGATCAATAGCAATACACGGAAGACTCGTGCACTCATTCTGCCCCTCCATGACTAAGTACACGTATCGCGATGCCCCAAATGCCTTAATACCAAAGCTCCAAACAGCCCCCCAAAAAACGCATAGGGCGTGGCCTACCTTCTTGGGCTCACCTTAACGCTTATAATATATAAGCGTGGGGTGGCTCACGGTAGCTGACAGAGTATAACATCTTGCATTGGGCCTGGTGTTCAACACACCAAGAGATACCCATGTACCTGACAAAATATTTCCTAAACGTCAAGGATGTCCACAATTTCAACACCAGAGGCAGCTCCACAAATCATGTTCAACCGAGATTTGACTCTAAAAAAGGTTAAAATGTGTTTTCCTGCATGTGGAACGCCCTATTGAAAGCCTTAAAGGAGTGTAAATCCCTATTCCTTTAAACTCGGTCTGAAAGGTCACTTGCAGGCGGCTGCTACTCGAGACTGACTTACACGTACAGTACCTCCCCTTTTCCACTGGAAATATATATATATATATTTTCCTTCTTTATGATTGTTTTTTTTATTTATTTTGCTATTGATGTTATTCTCTGCATAGTGTGTTTATCCGTCTGTCATTCAATGTTTTATGAGATACATAAAGGTTTTCCTGTGTAAGAAAAGCTTACTAGGGTCTCCTTTTAGTTGTCCTTGTACCAGTGAACTGTTATTGTACTGTCATGAAACTGTACCTTTTACTATGCAAACTTCTAAAAAGTCTTCAATCGATCAATCAATCAATCAATCAATCAATCAATCAATCAATCAATCACAAGCTTATTTAGCCTTTCGTTATTGGGGCTGGCAGGCTAGACATATTGGTTACCATCCAGTGCTGTGCAAGTTCACACTTAATAAGATCTAGCGCAAAGGTCAGTTTGGTCAGTTCATACACATTAAAATTAACCAGCTCATGTTTCATAATTCACAATTCTGAATTTTGAATTATGTTCACAGTAAAAAAAAGAAAATGACATTTCAATAGTTCCATTATAAACAGTTGGTTGTGGATTAAAAGGTCAAATGGAATTCACCAGCCATCTAGGGCCCAACATAGAACAATGATTTCATTATACACGCAGATTAAAGGGGTATTTCACGTAAACAAAAAGGGGGGAAAAAACATTTTATCGTCTAATCATGCTTTTATGAAGACCGTGAACAGTTTTTAAGTTTGAAGCAATATTTAGATTTAGATATTTGATGTAAATGTTCTCAGGCCCTCTAGCCCCCCCCCCCCCCCATATTTGATGTAACATTCACATCAAATATCAAAATATTAAATCAAGAAAATGAAAATCTGTTCAGGGTGTTCATAAGCCTGATTAGACAATAAAATGACCAGTGAAAGTGAACTGTACCTTTAATGATGCAGCTTACAAAAGAAATACATAAATACAACAATAAAAATAAACTTATAGTGGGCTTTTTTCACTCTTCTGAGTCTTTTTTCTCCTTTGCTCTTTCTTTCTATCTTTGACCCACTCCCACCTCTCATCTGGTTTTGTGCATATGTGCAGGGCATCCTGCTTTGAACTCATATCTAACTGATGTAAATGTTGACGGTTCTGGTACAGCATGCTTTTCTGTCCATACCAAATGTGCAGTGCTTCCTGCTTCGGCCTCAGGAACTCATAGTCAGAAATATGATGTAATCTTTAAAATACAAGTAGATCTGCAAAGACGCTCAGTTTTTAACCTCCCACCACACATATGATTGATTTGACCTACAGGAACTCACAACATTATGATACATTCTTCTAATATTCTGTCATGATTTTGATGCCAATTTTATTCATGTTTGCATCCTGTTTAGTTGCTGTTTAAACATTTTTCAACCTGTTTTATGGCTGCAAGACCAATGATCTTATTTCAGCGTATAGGCTAATTTCAGTGTGCTAAATTAACTCCATAGATTAAATAGCATTCTGATTGATAATTCACTATTCATAAAACCGGGTCCATGGTGTAATGTGAAATTGGGGGTCTTTGAAATGAGAGAACATCATTTGTTCTTTATCAGACCTGGAGACTTTCATGAGTGTGTAATTCAGAGTCGCCAGTGGGGGTCAGTGTAGGACCAGATAAGACTGATTTTGCACACACACTCCTTGCCTGCCAAACTACAACCTCCAAGGACCCCCAGAGCTCCAGGGACCTGGGGGTCCCCTAAAAATGACCAAATGTGCAAAAATGACCAAATGACCACCCCAACGGGGCTGCTCACGGGGAATTCCCGGGGACCACCGACTCCTGGTGCTCCAGAATGGATGCAAAAGTGGTGGCCCCCCCAGTGGAGGACCCCCTGCCACTGCAGCGCACATAAAATGCCGTAACTCGGGCTAGGAGCGACCGGGAGAGCCGGGGCCGGTACCCACCCCTCATTTCTCACATGGCCCTCTTCTAGCGCCACCATGTGGCGGATTCTTGCAAAACACATTTTTGGACACTGCTCCTACAATTTTTACCCTAAAATCACTCAAATCGGTACACAGTATGTCTACACTCATGTCATCAACATGGATCTGGCCCATATAGCGCCACCTTCAGGCCGATTTTTTAAAACACATTTTTGGACACTGCTCCTACAATTTTTGCCCTAAAATCACGCAAATCGCTACACAGTATGTCTACACGCATCTCATCAACATGGATCTGTCCCATATAGCGCCACCTTCAGGCCGATTTTTTCAAACACATTTTTGGACACTGCTCCTACAGATTTTGCCCTAAAATCACACAAATCGGTACACACTATGTCTACACTCAGCGCCACCATGAGGCCGATTATTTTCAACAACATTTTTGGACACTGCTCCTACACATTTTGCCCTAAAATCACGCTGCGACCTGACGGTCGCTTATCTCCCGATTAGGGAGTCTTACTGGTTCAATAGTGTTTATTAGAGTGTTTATTAGACTATATTCTGTCACCTTCTGCAGCCAGTGAGTTGCCTTGATTTTGTCTATTGTGTCATCAATTTACATTTTAAGCATTTAGCAGGCACTCTTAATCCAGAGCGATTTACAATAGCCAATAGCTCCTTTCGGAACCACTCACTACATGGCTATGCCGCTCCACATCTCGGAGCGGAGCGGCATAGCCAGCCGTGTAGTGACTAGTGAGTGGTTCCGAAAGGAGCTAAATAGCCAAGGACAGCACACATGCATATAATAGTAATCTAAAAACGTAGCTAGACCAAGAACCTTTTAAATAAAAACAAAATCAATCCAAACATCAATAATATGTAAAACAAATCTATAAAAAGTATAACTTTGATGTAGGACACTAGGCCTGGCATATCAGTCCACTGTTGATCTGATTAGGCCTAAGATCACAATGCTCTGTGCACTGGCCAGTTCCAAACAGACTCTTGAACTCTCTTCTTGACAGGCTTTAGATTACAGTCATGTGGGCATGAAGAAGCTCTGCAAGCATTGGAATTCTTAGAAATGCCTAATAATCCCAGGGCTAGCCTGGCATCTACATTAACAGCTCCTCAACCTTTTCCTACATGAGCCAAGTCAAATGAAAGGACTGTGGGGTAATTCATTCCCAATGTCAGACTCCTGAGCTGATTTGCTTGCATGATGATGGTGAGTAGGGTTGACCACTCTCGTGTCACGTTTGGGAGGAGTAGGAAAAACTCCAACTTGGTCAAAGGCCTGTCTCTGATTAATAATTGCTTGCCCAGTGCCACTAGATTGGAATGTTGCTGAAAGTCTCCCCATCATGTTAATAAGCTAAGGTAAAAGGTAATCATAAAAGTATTACATAACACACAGTTTATTTTAATTTGACAAATTGATCTGAAAACGTGGGTAGAGAAGCTGATAGCTAAATGACTTTCGTTGTTCACACCATTCCTCTTGATTCAGAAGCGTTTTGTGTGTATCCTCCAGAAACTTCACAACTAGTGGCAAATTAGCATTTGATATGTTAAAAAATTCAAAATGGTCACCATATTGACATCTGCATGGGAACCTGATAAACCAAAGAATTTCATGCAGACCAAATTGACACCGCTACATAATCCAACAGCATCAATTCATACTCAAGTTTTTAATAAATCATGTTCCCATACCGGGAGTTGAACCCGGGCCGCCTGGGTGAAAACCAGGAATCCTAACCGCTAGACCATATGGGACTATATATATGGCCTGTACTGTACATTCCATCAAGTTAACACTGTTAATAGATGATATATAAATTATGCATTGGTACAAAGTGCATTGCAACTGTATCAGATAGCTTTGTAAAGCTCTGGGTGCACTTCAATATTGGTTAGACTAGAGCAGTGGTTATCAAAATAGGTTCTAGGGTCCCCAGTCAAATTAATACCAGTAAGACTCCCTAATCGGGAGATAAGCGACCGCCAGGTCGCAGCGTGATTTTAGGGCAAAATGTGTAGGAGCAGTGTCCAAAAATGTGGTTGAAAAAAATCGGCCTGATGGTGGCACTGAGTGTAGACATAGTGTGTACCGATTTGTGTGATTTTAGGGCAAAATCTGTAGGAGCAGTGTCCAAAAATGTGTTTTAAAAAGTCGGCCTGAAGGTGGCGCTATATGGGACAGATCCATGTTGATGACATGAGTGTAGACATACTGTGTACCGATTTGAGTGATTTTAGGGCAAAAATTGTAGGAGCAGTGTCCAAAAATGTGTTTTGCAAGAATCTGCCACATGGTGGCGCTAGAAGAGGGCCATGTGAGAAATGAGGGGTGGGGTCTCCGCGCCGCCCAGGCGGACGAATAGGTACCGGCCCCGGCTCTCCCGGTCGCTCCTAGCCCGAGTTACGGCATTTTATGTGCGCTGCAGTGGCAGGGGGTCCTCCACTGGGGGCGCCACCACTTTTGCATCCGTTCTGGAGCACCAGGAGTCGGTGGTCCCCGGGAATTCCCCGTGAGCAGCCCCGTTGGGGTGGTCATTTGGTCATTTTTGCACATTTGGTCATTTTTTACATCTGGGGGTCCCCCAGGGACCTGGGGGTCCCTGGAGATAGTAACTGCGACCTGACGGTCGCAACAAATTGGAATCAAAATCAGTTTACCCAATCACATCTAAGCTTCACAACATACCAATGCATTGTGAAGCTTGTAGTGATTTCCACTGCATTGTTTGAAGGAAGCCGAACAAAAAGATGTAACAATAAAGTACAACCTTCAACCTTCAACCTATTTTCAAAGAATCTTGAAATCAAGATCAAGAAATCATCTATTGAAACATTTTAACAGCACAAATCTTGTCTTGTCTTCACATGAAAAGGTTTGTGGAATAGTAGAGCACTAGAAGCAAAGGACAGAAGAAGTTGCCTCTGACCAATGTTTCTTTTACTTCTCTCACCCCTCATCACTGCATGAAGCACAATGTTGTTATTCTTCGTTTAGTGAGCAATTGTATTTCCCTGGTGAAACAAATGTTCTTTACAGAGTTACCAGTATGTTATCAATTTAAAACAGCCATACATCTGAAATGAGAGGAAACCACTTTAGGTGTATTGATGCTGTGTGTCAAAATAGCCTACTGTTTATGTATCGCTGTCAGTGAGATTTCCGGAAGTTGGTGGTTCACGAGGCTACTGTTTATGTAATCACCAGACTATTTTTGCTATATCTATATTAAGATTATATATATATATATATATATATATATATATATATATATATATATATATATATATATATTGAACTGTGGTGTATATTGAGTTGATTGCATTCTGTCCTGTTTTGTGTTTATCATGAATGTATCTATACTGTATATTTACTTTCCATTTCCATTCCAACAATCTTAAAGCATGAAACCACATTGCAATTAAAAGGCCATGAATGAGAAATAGATATTATGTAACACAGTTTGAATCAACCAAAATATTAACCTGATGGGAGAACATAGCATACATAGGTGGCATAAGTGCTTGGTCAAGTGATGAGATCATGAGATGTGATGAGTGGGAGAACATGGACCGTTGTTGGAATGCACATGAGTTATGGCAGCAGGTCACAATACCAGCACACATGACCAAACCGTTTTGCATAAATAAAACATTCATTGGGCTAAAACGGCCACCACAAAAGTGTGAAAAGTGATGACTCATCACTTTTCATCACTAAACCATAGTCTTGTAGGGCAGTTTTTTACCAAGGAATGTGTTTTGTGCAAAACAGATGTTTGCAATGGATTCAGAATCATGAAAAACCCCTAGTTTGACCAGTTATATGCTACTAAAAGCAGATTCTTTTTTTTTGCTTTTTTTCCCTGTAATGTAAAGTTAATGGGACATATTTGCATTGCGCAATATGGCAGTACCATGGGGTGCCCATCTTGGCACCCATCTTAAAATGATTAAGTATGTTATGGACAACATCTGTGCCAAATTTGCGAGAATCTGAACCAAAATATCCCTGGGGCCCCCGACTATAGCATGGCAATACAAGTTTAACTAAATCATAGCTCCAAGCCTCCAACACTTATATTTGCATACATCTGTTGATTATGCCGTTGCTATATCCTCCCAGTTAATATACAATTAAAAAAACAAAACAAAAAAACAACAACAAACTAGTTACAGGAAGGGGGTGTTGTTAAATAGAATTAAACTAGACCTTACCCGTTTGAAGATATGTGCTCCAATATATGTGGCTTGGTATTTTTTCAGTGGTTGTTAATTTGATCCCATGGCCTGGAGGAACGGACCGTAGCCCTGACAACAGGCTGAAGTTGAGTTGAACAGAAGTGGTATAAAAACGTGAATAAATAGCTTGAATTTGGGAAAAATGGAAATCGGGCTCCGTCATCGTCTGTATAATGATAATGGCCAATGCCATGTGAAAATGTGTGAAATTGGGATCAGTTGCTGAAGAGAGAAAGGTGGAAATGCATATTCTGACTGACTGACCTACTGACTGACCTACTGACTGACCTCCCTAATTATAGAATGGATGTGCTGTACTGGTGAAAACAGAGGAAGGTTACAGGGACCTGTATGTGTTCTACAAGGTTGGCTACTAACCTGGCTAAAAACAACAAAACAACAAAACTAAAACTTGGGGTGGTTCACCTTGTAAGAGCACATGCTACATACAAATGGCTTGTCATCACAAATACCACACTTAAAGACCCAAGATAGCAGTAGGGCAGCGGTTCCCAACCTCTTGCTTCCTTGCGGAAAGCCCCACACACGTGTGTGTGTGTGTGTGTGTGTGTGTGTGTGTGTGTGTGTGTGTGTGTGTGTGTGTGTGTGTGTGTGTGTGCGTATGCATGCGCGCACATGCTTAAGCATGTGTTTTGTCAGACATGCAAACTGTAAAACACTATTTCTAAGAACATGCCCAAAATAGGGATGCCAAATTTTAAACAATGCTATTGAATTGAATACACAGGATCACAATGCCAACAAGCCCTAAGGTTTTTTGGTGTGTTATACTTTTAGCACCATTACTGTATATAATCATACCACTGTATTTGTAAACTGTTAATAAAGTACCTAATTAATCAATGCTGTGCTTCTCACAATTATGTTATGAGTGGGAGTTACATAATTATGTTAAAGTTACATCACATTGAGAACATACACAGTGGATGAAAGGAAGTTATGATTTTGTGTAACATGTAACAGAACATACCTGGAAATTAGAGCATAAACATTGGTTGCAATCCAGATAACTGTACATTATAAGAGCTAGCGTGGGAATGCATGGCATCCTCAGTTGCCAACGATTTGGAGAACAGCGTTGACAATATGCTGGGCACTGATGCCGTACCTGTCCAGCAGTTCTTGGGGCTTTCCACTGCGGGGCACCTCAGTCACAGCCAAGCGCGTCACCACAATGTCAGGCTCCTCACCCACCGCAGCCAGAACTGCTTCGCCAAGACCACCCTCTCTGTAGTGGTCTTCCACTGTAATTATCTTCCCTCCTGTTACCCTCGCACTGGCCAATATGGTGTCAGCATCCAGTGGCTTGATGGTGAATGGGTCAATGACTCTGATCCTCATTCCCTCATTAGCCAGGGTATCAGCAGCAGTGAGGGCTTCGTGTAGAGTCACACCAGCTCCGATCACAGTCACCTGGTCCCCGTCAGACTGACGCACAACCTTGGCCAAGCCCACATCAAACTTCTCATCTGGGGAGTAGATGACGTTGGTGGCTGGTCTACTTGTACGGATGAAACAGATTCCCTTGGTGTTTGCTGCAAGCTCTACAGCTCTCTCTGTGGACACTGCATCACTGGGATAAAACACGGTACAGTTTGGGATGGCACGGAACATCGCCAGGTCCTCCAGAGCCATTTGGGAGGGGCCATCCTCACCAATGGAGACTCCACAGTGGGAGCCCACTAGGTTGACGTTGGACTGAGAGATGGCTCCCATTCTAATCTGGTCATAGGCTCTGGACAAGAAGGCTGCAAATGTGCTAGCGAATGCAACCGTGCGATCACGGGTGGCACAGCCGATAGCCACACTGACCATGTTCTGCTCAGCAATGAAGCACTCAATGTAGCGGTCCGGGAAGTCCTTCTTGAAGGTCTCTGAGAAGGTGGAGTTTTTGGTGTCCCCGTCTAGGGCCACCACCCTTTGGCTTGACTTGCCCAGCTTGGCCAGGGCAATGCCATATGCCCGCCTTGTTGCCATCTTCTCTTCCTTCTTGTAGGCTGGGGGTTCAGGTAGGTTGATGGCAGTGAGGTCTGCAGGAGCTGTGTCCTCATTAGGCAGATCAGGCTTGAGTTTGATGTTTGGGACTTGTATCTGATCCTCCAGGTCATTCAGCAGATCATCCAAACGGTCTTTGGGGATGGGCTTCCCATGCCAGTTGTCCATGTCCTCAATGTTTTTGAGTCCTTTGCCCTTGAGTGTCTTTGCAACAATGCAGGTAGGCTTGTCCTTAGCTTGCTTGGCTTGCCAGAAAGCCTCACAAAGCTCCTCAACGTCATGGCCATCTACAACATATGTGTTCCATCCAAAGGCTTCACAACGCTTGCGGTAGGTGTCCATGTCATGCTGCAGAGGTGTAGCTTCACTCTGGCCTAGCCGGTTGACATCAATGATGGCCACCATGTTGTCCAGCTTGTAGTAGGAAGCAAAGGCCATGGCCTCCCACACGGAACCCTCTGAACACTCCCCATCACCCATCAGGCAGTACACTCTGTAACTAGATTTGTCAAAGTATTTCCCAGTGTAGGCCATCCCACATGCAGCTCCAAGACCCTGACCAAGGGATCCTGTAGCCACATCGACAAAGGCCAGTCTAGGTGTTGGGTGCCCTTCCAGGTCAGACTTGAGCTTGCGCAGGTTGAGCAGGTCGGCCTCATTCACATAACCTGCCTCTGCCCATGCACCATAGAGGATAGGTGCAGCGTGACCTTTTGACATGACAAAGCGGTCATTACACTGGTTTCTAGGGTCATTGGATTTGTAGTGCATGGTGTGGAAAAACAAGGTAGACATGAGCTCTGCTGTACTGCAACATGAGGTGGGATGACCAGAGTTTGAGGCGCATGTTGCTTTGATGGAGTGAATCCTTAGCTTGTTAGCAATGTCCTTCAACCCCTGGATACTATTTCCATCCGGTTTAATGTACATTGCCATGGTCTTTGATAAAGGGTTGTTGTGTGTTGACCGAAGTTGAAATGGGTAGTTGATTGAATGACTGTGTTTGTTTATGTCGCCTGGATTACGTAATATGAACAGTTCGAGTATATAATGTTTAAGTACACCTCCTCTGTCCACCGAGACGTGACGTAGGTTAGTCAGAATGCAATAACCATATATGGCTTTGCCAGACATGTGATCTAAAAACAAATAGGGTACATTATTGCCTGACACTGTGTTGTGTAGTAGTGAAATGAATTCACTAATACATTAATGGCCATATATGTAGATCTCTGTGTCAGTCCTTGTTCAAATGGGACCGGTCTCACCGTCTCTGCAGTACATAGAAATGGCCGTTCAGCGATCATACTGTTGTTTTTTTTAATTCTTTTTACATTCCTCATAATTGTTTACAACCAAGGCTGCTTTGCATGACCAAAAATGTACATTCAAAACCAAATAAAGTAAAATCAACATAACCCCCCTTCCATAACCCTATACACTCCCAAGATGACCAACACTGGGCCTGGTTTCATCACTAGCTCCATTATTCTGAAGAGGAGTCTGAATATTTCAAATCCTGTAGGTTGGGGCACAGAGCAGAACTGTGAAGAAGAGTTGCGTCTGCTGAATTACACTTATCACATGATGGGGGGAGATGTTTGGGAATATTTCGTGTAGTTTTTCTTTTGAATAATGTAACCTATTTTAAATAGTAATTAGCAATGTCTCACATTAATCAAACAGGTATGTATGTGTTCCAGACTCCCATTCCAGATGTCTTCAGTCAGCTGTATGCCTAGCTCCGCCTCCCACTTTGCTTTAATATAATAGAATATAATAGAATAGAATACAGAATAGAATAGAAAAGAGGACGTTTCTGACAGTGACCATTTGTATGTTATTGGTACAAACAGTGACCTCTAGTCCAGCGTCTTTCTCTACTCAGAATGGGTCCAAAATAGGTCAACATAACCTATTGCATGTGACAGGGCCTCCAGTGTTCTATGATTTCTTTGTTTCACTAGAGGGCAGAATGAGCCACACTGTTGAAGAAAACAGACTGACAGCTATTTGCCTATGCAGAATCTGTTGTCTGCTGGTAGAAATGAAAAGTGAAAGAGAGACATTTTCAAAATGTAAAAAAATACAATATTTTGAAATGTTTAAGTAAGTGAAATTCAGAGACATAGTAGCGAAACCTGGCATTAAAAAACTACACATTTCTATCGAATATCTTAATTACAGTGAAGTTGATGTGTTCTTTTAGGGCAACTGTTGTATAATTGCAATATTACACTTGAGGGTGTTGTGATTATTGGCGCTTCTGCACTGTCTATAGAACTCCGCTCGTTCCTGCAGCAACGCAGACGCAGGAGTGCCACTGATATTCACGATAACACACACCCTCTTGTGTAATATTGCTTAATTAAAACATGCTTGAACTAGAAAAAAGTGCTCCTCAGAGCGAGTACAGGTCTCCGCCAGGTCAGGTCGGTTATATTGTGGCCTCCTGGTGCTGCTATAATAATAGTCCAATGTGAAAAGGGTGGCTTTTCTTCCTCTGCCTTTCACGGCAATCAGCATATAAAGTAGCCTATCAGTCATTGTGCAGAATATCCCCTTTTACGTTAAAAATGTATACAAAATATTTTGATTGTAGATCAGTTATTTTCAAATGGCCATTTGAAAACATTTTGTTCCCTTCATTTCTTTGAGCAGTATAGTAACTAAAATGTTCAAATAATTGTAGTGGAGTAAAATATGTAGTCACATATTGTTCATCCACTTAGATGTAATGAAGTAAAAGTATTGAAAATTGGAAATATTCCAGTATTCCAAGTAAAAAAAGAAATCCACTCACTTTACACCACTGCTCTAACCCACGACTCACTCTTGTCTAATCCTATTTGTGATTCCCTCAGACAATACAGTCAGCAACATGTGTTATCTTATTATTACTTATTATTAGATTTTAATTATATTTCCAATCAATCATAATGTAGATATGTTTAAAATGAACATGTTAAAAGTAGTTCATAAGCAGGATAATTTATCAATCCATCAATCAATCAATCAATCAGCCAGTCCTTCCACTGTAGCCTACTGCTTGTTGTAAAACTGGCACTTACAAGCGTTTCTTGTGATGGATAGTCCATGGAAATTCATATTGATTTACCCAGTCACTATGCATGAGGAATAACCTCAGGCAACAACAATGTGGAGATCTAACACTCACCCTTATTATTATTATTACACCCCTTATTATTATTATTATTATTACCCCCCTTATACCCTTTATTACCCTTATTATTCATATCCAATGCATGGGTTTTAAAGTGCTCATGTAGCCTACATATCAGGTAACACTGATTTGTGTGTGACATTCTAATACTGCTGATTGATGAGCATGACGTTCCGCCATCCGCCACCTGCCTGTTAGAACAACAACAGCAGACTGGGCTGATGATGACGGATGAAGCCAATATGTAAAGTTCTGCACAGTCCGTGACCGACATGTTTGAACTGGAGCGACTCTCATTGGGGAATGTTGTTGTTTTTGCTGTCACCACAACGTCTTACACAACAGCAGCAGCCCATACATGGGCCTATTCTGGATCAGCTGGTTGGCTATGGATACACGTTAACATGAATCCAACACTGATGGATGAAGCAAGTCTTTGAAGTCTATGAAATTTTACCCAATATATTTGAGTGGGGTCCCTGCTTCATCTCTCTCTCTCTCTCTCTCTCTCTCTCTCTCTCTCTCTCTCTCTCTCTCTCTCTCTCTCTCTCTCTCAGCTAAGGGGTCCGTGCTTCATCCCTCTCAGCTAAGGGGTCCCTGCTTCATCTCTCAGCTAAGGGTTCCTTGCTTCATCTCTCTCTCTCAGCTAGGGGTCCCTGCTACATCTTTCTCTCTCAGCTGAGGGGTCCCTGCTTCATCCCTCTCTCAGCTAAGGCGTCCCTGCTTCATCTCTCTCAGCTAAGGGGTCCCTGTTTTATCTCTCTCTCTCAGCTAAGGGGTTCATGCTGGAGTCAGATGAGGGTAACTTATAAACTGACATTATAATGTAGTCTTGGAGAAATGTTGGCAATGTATTAGGAAGATTCAGGAACAGAAACAGCATTTACACTTAAACAGTTTACAGTTCTCATAGTCCACTCTAAATGAGACGCTATTCTGAATGGCAATATAATGACAGGATAAGGGCAACACAGACATAGTGACAGAAGTACAGATTATAATTATGCTGACACAAACAGAGTGGATGTCACAGTCCGTCCGCTGAGTCCACAATCAGCTGTTGTTGGGTTTAACATCTGCCAAAGAGTTAGAATGGTTTACGTTGGTGTGAAATGTGTATTGAATGATGACTAGTATTGAATGAGTGATTGAATGGAAGGCAAACAAATACACAAAAATACACATATTTGGCAATTTTTGAAATTCAGCCACCACAACATGAATCTAATTAAGTTGATGTTGAACATGGTCTTATATCATATGAAGTTTTAATGTAAAGGACATTATGAATATTGTATTAGTCGATTCAAGGTAACTGAACTGATCAAAAGACACTTGGTTAAATATTAAAATCCATTTCAGATAAAGTGGTGTCAAATCACCTGCAATCAGCTTGAGGAGTAATCATTTCAGCTTTTCTACACATTTAATTTTAATTAATAGACACACATGCATTTAACCTGAGAAACATAACACATAGCTGAAAGATTTAAATAGGTTTCTCTGACTCAGTGGAAGATTTAGATTAGATTTCAAACATAATGTTACACACATGTCTGGTAATTCTGCTTTCAGAGCCCCTTGAAGCAAGGCAGTTTCCCTACTTTGTGGATGTAGAGCAAAGGATGAACAAACACTGATATCATGCCAATTATATAAGTGATGATCGTAGCGACTGAGATGGAATTATCATTATGCAGTGCCAGTATTTCAGACAGAACAAAGGAAATTAATTATAGTCAGTACTAGTAGCATTACTACTCAGAATAATTTTAAAAGCCCTGCTCTTCATGTCATTTCCCTCCCCACTGCCCTTCATAGGGGGCACACAAATGCAAAAAGCTCAACTGTATTGCATGTTGTACAAATATATTTAGGTCTTTGTTTATGTATCTGCCCTCGGTTTTGGAAAGAATATGAATACAGGTCTCAACAGGTGTTTTTATTATGACTTCTTGCAAAGATGAAGCTTGTGTCAAACACCGTGAAAACTGTAATGTTAGATAAATGACAATTGGAATAAAAATTACAATAATTTTCATAGTTTCACAAACCAATAAAATCAGTGCATTTCACTTTCAATGTTTCATTTCAACAATAAAAGGACAAATTATAATGCAGTGATTCAGGTATTCAACTGCTTAATTCAATTAATCTCAATTCAACTTATTCCAACAATAAAATAATTCCATTATAATGCATTTAAAAAGAAAACCAATCCTTTTAAATTGTAAACAAATTACCAACATAAACGAAAAGAACAAAAGGCAAAAGCATCATAACCCAAAACAAAAACCAAACAATTACAGATAACTCCAAGGTAAATCAAATGAACCCCAAAACAACAAAGAAAACGTCCTGTACCTCATTTTGCTAACCGGGGGATGCTAGGTCTAAATAGCCACCGTGGGACCTCAGGTTCAAACAATGGGCACATCATGGCAGCAGGTACTGTGGACAATATAAACGTCACTTAAACTGATCAACATTACTTCAGACTGCTTCAATATTACTTCAACTATAACAGGACTAGACATGTGAAAGTTACATGCAAGCAAACATACCTTGCTTTTTAAATAAACTTTATTGTGAATTTGCAATTTACAGTCATTTTTTTAAGCATTTACATTCATACAAACAAATCAGAAACAGGCATGTCAATATATTAGAATGTAATTGCATTATAAGTACAGGAAATATAATATGTAAGGGCATTACTTTTCTTCTTATAAATCCTCCCCCTTTTTTCTCTCTTTTTTTTTTCTCAACATCTAGCCCAAAATAGGCCTTTAAATAGAAAGCACATAATAAAGTAGAGAGAAAAATAGAAATATAATAAATATAAATACAGAGTTACAAGCTCAAAAGGTGCCACGGCTTCAGTACGTTTTTTTTTTTTTTTCGAGTCCAAAGTTCTTTGTCTCTTCAGCTCAGTGACTATTTGCTTAAAGACCACCTCTCCAGATGTGGCCTCTTGCTTGATTGTCATTACACAGCGGGTGTTCCACAGTTTGTTAACTGTGGTACATACCACAGACCAATAAAAGTCCTGGTCCATGGTTGAAAGAGTCTCTTCAAAAACACCATACATTACTGCGTTATAAGTTATTTTTTACTTTAAAACCAATATGGGACATTTCCCCCCAAACATATTGTGACCTGAGACAATCCACTAGCAGGTGTTCTACTGTTTCGTCTTTGTCACAATTGACAAAGGGGCATTTAGCAGTTTTTACATATAAGCTCCACTTGACCACTGCTCTAACGGCCAGTCGCCTTACAGATACCAGCCACATGATATCTCTCTTCTTTTCTGATAAGTTTTTATTCCAAATATTTTTTAGAAACACCCGCTGCTGTTTGTCATCAAGATTTCTGTATGGGAATACGCCACCGTACAGATCATCACATATGACACAATAAATGTTCTTGCTAGACATTTCAGTCCAAGAAATATTCAGGTGAGCAGAAACACACAACAAGTCACCATACATGGAGCTCCTTGCTCTGCCCTTCTTCTTGGTCCAGCTTAAGGCCTCGCCAATCCACATTGCACTTCTTTTAAATCCGGAAGCTACATTTTTACAAAATGACATTTTTAGTTTTAGTCCCAGGTCTACAGCTCCAAGACCTCCAAAGCGCTTACTTTTATACAAAAGGGTTCTTTTTGTAACCTCCCTGGTGGTTCCCCAAATAAAGTTTTTTTTTTTTTTAAGTGTCTCGTCCTTAGGAGGAAAGATGGTTGCTAGGAATAATAGTTTGGACACAATACATGATTTTATAATTATAATTTTGGTTTTATAACAGCATGACTTGTGTTCCCATTTCTCTAGTTCTTGTTTTATCTCATTGTCTTTGTCATCTACTCAAAGATTTGCCATTTCAGATCATGACAAGTGACAAGCCAGTGGGCCAATTACATGAGTTATATTTCGTCGTTGTCGGGTGGAAACCTTGTACGTCCCAAAACCATTTTAAAAATCACACCCGTGTGAACTGAGCGGTGGTCGTGGAGGCTGTGCAACAGCACTACTGGGTGTGTGCAGCGGGGTTAGTGTGCTTTACAATGCTGTAGTTTCTTCACACACTCTAATTTATTTGACCCTAAAACATTCAGTTTGTTAATAATAATAATAATACTTGACCACACATGCTGACCCACCCTTCCCCCCTGTGTGTGTGTGTGTGTGTGTGTGTGTGTGTGTGTGTGTGTGTGTGTGTGTGTGTGTGTGTGTGTGCGCGCGTGTGCGTGTGTGTGTGTGTGTGTGTATGTGTTTGTGTGTGTGAGAACAGCACCCCTCCCGGCCGGACACACACACGGCCACGTATAGGAGACGGTGTGACCACCGCTCAAAAACAATAAAAAAAACAGTGGTTAAGTGGTTACGTTATGAGTAAAAAAAATCAAACCTCGTTTGAAGTGGAGCGTGTGTGTGTGAGCTTGCAGATCAGCTATTTTCGCCGTGCAACACACATGACAAAGTAGTCAGGCTTTACTTGCGAGAGGAGGAGATTCACAGTGCAGCTGCAGACAGCACCGCATAATCAACGTTCACGAGGAGCTGCTTGAAGTGCGTACTATTGGAGCATGTGAATGAAAAGAGAGACGAGAGGACAGACGACCGCACGGAGGCGCGGACCGCCGCATGAACGGCCGCCGAACGCCGACGAACGCCGTACGCCGAACGCCGAACGCCGGATAGACGCTCAATTTTATTACGTCACGCGCACATCGCTTATCACCTACTCTACAGGAGTTCGGTTCGGGGGGCGCTCTCCATTCGGACATGCTGCCATTCCGACATTAACTTCCAATTGTCTGAGTGGCAGCCGCAGCACTGCCATAGAGGTTAGGGTTAGGTATAGGGTTAGTGTCAGAATGGGGGATGTCGGAATGGCAGCATGTCAGAATGGGGGTATGCACCCCTTAGGTTCAGACAATGGTACGCATATGCATACAGACTCGTTCCTTTGTTAAAACACCCAGTTGTGAAAGCGTTTGTAAACGTTGCCGAGGTGTGATCTTGGGGTTGTTTGCATGTCCGTGCGTGTGAGAGGCGTGACCCTGCTCAGAAAAGATATGGGGACTACCCGTGTGACCGGGGGAGAGTGTTTTCTGCTGGTGTTTCAGTCCGAGTGTATCAAAGAGTGCGTTCAGAAATGCGCACCGGGTGTGTGCTCATTGTATTGAGTGCCTAAACCTAACCCTAATCCTAACCCTAACCTCAGTAAAACTATGCCTAAACCCAACCCTAACCCTAACCCTAACCTCAGTAAAACAATGCCTAACACTAACCCTAACCCTAACCAGAACCGGTGCGCATTTCCGAACGCACCCTTTGATACACTCGGACTGAAACACCAGCAGAAAACACTCTCCCGTGTGACCGGATCAATACAACACTGCACACAGGTCTGGTAGGGATCTATACTTTCAGAGACCCTCGAAGCAAGGCAGTTTCCTTACTTTGTGGATGTAGAGCAAAGGATGAGCAAACACTGATAGGCCTATCATCATGAATAGTACAAATGTGATGGTTGTAACAACAGTGATGCCATTATTATATAGTAGTGCAGACAGAACAAAGGGAATATACATCATTATAGTCAGTAGCATTACTATCAAGCTGCTCAGAATAATTTTAAAAGCCCTGCTCTTCATGTCATTTCCCTCCCCACTGTCCCTCTGTCCTTCTCCTGGCCCAGGCTGTTTCAGAGCTCTGAGGACCGAGAGGCAGCAAAAAGACACTACAGAAATGCACACAATGTGAAATCCCAGTACAATGTAAAACAACACAACTAGTGACCAAAACATTAACACGCTGAATAAAAGCACCACCAGCCAGACAACACAGCAACAGACCACCCTGTACCGAAGAGCTTTGTACCTCATAAATACCACAGGGTGAACCACGGCCATGTAACGCTCCACACAGATACAACACTGGAACGATGGAACAGAGAAGAGGAAGACAAAAAGAGCCAAGTCACAAATGCTGAAAACAATAAAGTTGCTTGAGAAGAGCCATGCAATGAAAAAGGCAGAGGCCAGGGAGAAGAAGATCACAGATGCAGTCAAGTTGAGATAAAAGAACTCTGAGGCAATTGTCCCACCAGCTCCACTCAGTATCAGCCACACAACATAGCTGTTGATGGGGAGACCCAGGATGATGGGGATAGAGCTGATAGTAGTCTGCATCACCAGCAAGGTGTTGATGGAGGAGTTGGTGCCATTTCCCAGTGTGTCATTCATCTTAAGACTCTCTGTTTATCCTGCCACTGGTACAGAAGAGCAAAACATGGATTTGAATACAGTTGACTGAATGTAATAATGACACAACAAAACCTTTTAAACAACCCTTTGCAAAATTCTTCTGAAAACAATAACTATTCTAATGAACAAGGAACACAAGGTTAAAGCGATCTCACATTTTGGATGCCAGCAGAGTGTCTCAGAGCTCTGGGGTGCTGTGGTGAAGTTCCTTCTGCAGACAAACAGTAAATCCTCCAAATGATGTACTGTACTCTCTCCCTTGCCTCCTCTAACTATTCCCTTCCCCCCTCCTCCTTCCACCGTATTGCTTGTTGTACACAAGCAATACACAAGTATACAGTGAAGTTCACAAGCAATACAGTGAAGTTCCTTCTGCAGACAGACAGTAATCCTCTCTCCCTCACCTCATCTAACTATTCCCTTCCCTGAGTTCCCTCCTCCTCCTTCCACTGTATTGCTTGTTGTACACCTGCACGTATAAGAATTTACATATTTATTTTGATAGCCAAATCATGGAAATATATATTTATCACCTGGATAGTCATTATCTAAACTTTGTCAGGGTTACATTTGCGCTGGCCCTTCGTTGGATAACTTCAGGCCACAGCAAGTTGCAACCAATGTGTCAAAAACAAATGGGGACCAAGCCATTTACTATACACTGTGTAGGGAGATAGAATGGTAATTTCGTGCTAATCAGTCTAAAAGCACCACATTTTGCACAGATGTAGCCCAGGGCATGCCCTAATGATTTAGCTAGGTCGCCCGAGTCGGCAACCCATCGACTTTCTATACAGGAGGAAAATACCCAGAAAAAACTTTTTTTCTTTTTGTGTATTTAACCCTCTAGAGCCCACTGTTGTAATATTACAACGTTTGTATTTTATCCAAAAATATCATTTTATTTTAGCTCCCCCTACCACCTAAACATCACCATTGGATTATATTGTTTAGTATTACAATGCCACAATATTTGCATATTATATACCCCCCACAGGGGCTGACATTCACACCCGCCACACCCGCTGACATTCCAGAGTTTTGACGAACAACATCTCACTTTTTCATGGAAGCTATTCCTCACAAAAACATAAGTAAAATGCCTGTGCTATTTTTTTTGGTGATCATTAGAATGTCTAGAACATGTACATATGTTATTATTGTGAAAAATATCCCCCATATGTAAATTAGAGCATGATTTATGATTTACGGCTATAAAACCTTACAAAAACGTTTTTTTTTTTTAAACATTACATTTTCCTCTGATTAAGACTCCTACAACACCATCTGATTTGTTTCATTTTTTTATTTCAAGTATTTCTATTAGTAGGATGTGAAGGGTCTAACTAGGGGTTTGTCATGATGCTGAATCAATTGCAAGCATTTGCTTTGCACAGAAAACATTCCTTGGGCTACAAATGGCCCCAGAAAACAATGTTTAATGATGAAAACTGATGAGTCATCACTTTTGATCACTTTTCACAGTTTTATGGGTGTTTTCTGGGGCCATTTGTAGCCCAAGGAATGTTTTTTTTTGTGCAAAACAAATGCTTGCAATGGTTTCAGCATCATTACCAGGGGTGAGATGCCATGGGCTCGCGTGGGCTCGGCGAACCCACACTTATTTTGCTGCACACACGCGCGCCTCATATGCACACACTAATTAACAATAAAAACACTAATTAACAATAAAAACAGCGTGCACGCATGACGTCATGAATTTAGAGGACCCACACTTCTAAAATCCATATCACACTACTGATCATGACAAACCCCTAGTTAGACCCCTCACATCCAACGTTTTTTCTGGGTATTTTCCTCCTGTATAGAAAGTCGATGGGAGCCCAACTTGATTTAGCCGCTGTGGTGACCCCGAAGGTCGGCGACTCGGGCACCCTAGCTAAATTGTTAGAGCAGGCCCTGGGCTACATCTGTGCAAAATTTGGCGCTTTTAGACTGATTAGCACGAAAAATCCTTAAGGCCTCCGACTAACGTGGCTTTATGTGTATAGTCTCTCAAGAACAGCCGAACTGAGCTCGAGTTAAAACTGAGCTCCAGAAAGGGGAAAGAGCGACCAAGCGACCAAGCGACTTTTCCCTGCTGATGGCTAGCCAGATTGTTATGTGTATTACACATACAGTATACTTCCCTCTTTGGTCACAAGGGGGCCCCCCTTTACTGTCTTTTTAGAGAGCAGTGACATCATGCAGCACACAGAATTCAGTCTCAAGTCACAAAACATGTTGACATGCTTTTATTTCAACACCAACATCAAGCACCATAGATGTACTTACCTTAAAAACTAAATTTTAAGGCACTAATTTTTCAAGGCACATTTATTTTCCATTTGTTTCAACAGTAATGGAGTGATGATACATTGAAATGGACTTGCACTCAAACTATTGGAATGGTGAGTTAAAGTTAACAGTCAACACAAGTCAACACAATAATGGGCCTCATTAGAGAATGTATAATATCTATAAAGTACATCAATCAAACAAGAAAGCAATGGTAGCAGTAATAAAAGCAAACTAAACCAAAAGCTATTCCGTTGGAACATTTGGTCAAGATGATCTGCTACAGTTCAAATCATCAGAGTGGAGTATAGGTGATTTAGCCTCTTTTCGACTGCAGCTTTAGCACCACACTACACCACACTACACCACAAACACTGCACCACATAGATTTTCTATTACACAAAAGTACCCCTATTAAATGTGATTATAATACAATATAAATGTATATTACAACTATCCTAATTATAATACACTATAATGTATTATAACTGTGATTATAATACACTATAAAGAATTAACGTATTACTATGATAATTTATAATACACTATAATAGATTATAATAGTGGTTATAGTACAATACCATGTATTACAACTATATCATGGTGTTCTAAATGAAAAGTCAGTGAGTGATCAGTCATTATGAATTGTTTGGCCCTGTTTGGCCTATAGCTCAGACCTACTCTGGATTGGATATGTTTTAGTACCACGTTTAGTACTACTTTAACACCACTCTACACAGGTCCTTGTAGTGGAAAACCTGGCACAAGTGGGCGGTGTGGAGTGGTGTGGTGTTGGGCGATGGAAAAGGGGAAGTGACTTCAGACTAGACATATAGGGCAATTATCACATTGATACATAATATATATATATATATATATATATATATATATATATATATATATATATATATATATATGTGTGTGTGTGTGTGTGTGTGTGTGTGTGTGTGTGTGTGTGTGTGTGTGTGTGTGTGTGTGTGTGTGTGTGTGTGTGTGTGTGCAGTTAGTTAGCTGCATTAGTATATAATAGTCTGGCCAAGCCAGGCTAACACTTTCTAACCACCGGCCCACTATACCAAGACATCAGAGACACATACTTCCCAGTTCCCACAGATTACACACACCCGAAGTGAGTTTGAAAACATGACCAATGATGAAAAACTCCCATACCTACTGGAAGAAATACAACAATGCACGAACACAGCAGCACGATGGATTGACATCTAGACCTACTGCACATACAGTATGAAACAGAGCTGCTACCTTTAAATGCATTTTGAGAAAAAAAGTGATGCTGCTATTTGTTCCAAAAGCTTCATAGCCTGTATATGTGACATAGCTCTGTTTACACAATGCTGTACCCCCTTAACTGTATATATGTTCCCCATTAACAACTGTTTTTATTTTATTTTCTTCTAGCAATGATGGAGGCTTTGCTTGCAAACCTACCCACCACCCTGTCCCTGTTACATATCTATACTATAATTTTGCGAATGTCTGTCTGTCTGTCTGTCTGTCTGTCTGAGTGAGTGTCTGTCACAGCGTTTCTCCTCAGTGGCTGGAGCAATTGATCTGAAATCGCATCACCATTAGCATATGAACACACCTAACATAACTGTGAAGCCCGTTTGTCCCTTTCACAAATCATATGCTGTATATTAGCATTTTTATGGTGTATCTACTATCTATTCTGCATCTAGCATGAGGCATATCTATTCTGCATCTAGCATGGGGCAACATGTTTAACCAGCTGTGTGTGTGTGTGTGTGTGTGTGTGTGTGTGTGTGTGTGTGTGTGTGTGTGTGTGTGTGTGTGTGTGTAGGCGGGTGGGGGGGGGGGGGGGGGGTACACAGTATCTCTGTAGCCTTTAAACGAAACGGGTATTTCTTACATTGATGCTCCTACATATTATCATGCAAGCACCAGAAAGTTACTTTCCATCCCTCATATACTGTGTGCACAGTGCACACCCCATAACCCACACACTGCACATCATTTCGGAGCTCATATCTTTGAACGGGTAAGGACTAGTTGGCCTAATTTGTTAAACCATATAGGCATATACCAATGTTCGATTCTCTATTGTGCCGACGTTTTGGTTAGATAGATAGATAGATAGATAGATAGATAGATAGATAGATATAGATAGATAGATACCTTTATTATCCCAAGGTTCAACTTGAATGCATGAATAATGGGCCTACCATTAGAAAGTCACACCTATAGTATAGGGACTGACATCATGATGAAATAGATAAGAGTTAAATATTACTGTAAACTTAGGCTGCACTCACACTGAGACGCCAGGGGCGCTGGAACTCCCAAATCCCAAGGGGAGCTGAGCCTGGAGGAGTTCATGCGTGCGGCCAAAGGCCGCACGCCGAAAAATTCAAGTTTTTTATCCGGTTTTGGGTTATTTTTATTACCGTTTCGGGTGCTTATTCCCCGCACAACGGTGTAACAAGGAGCTATATAGTTACTAGTTATTTACAGTGCAACACACAGCACGCATGCACACACACAGTCACTCACGCACACACTACAAAATCGGGTATTATTTTTGTAACAGTTTTCTACTGTTTTTTATTCCCCATATACAACAGTGTTAGTTTGCAACAATGAGCCTATAGACAGTTTCTAGTTCTCAAATAAATAGACTTTGGTGTGCCATCAAAGCGGGATTTAAATTTGACTTCCCTTCTGACCGGAAGTGGCAAGATGACCATGTGATTAGGTCACCATGTGATAATCAAATACCTTTTTTCAACATATTTTATTCCCCAAAGTCAAATACATTATTGTTTTAATATAGCTCTGTGTGTGTGTATATATATAGGCTTATTAAAAAAAAAAAAAAAAAAAAAAAAATTTTTTTCCTCCCCACCACCAGGGGAGCTGCAGCTCCCTCAGCACCCCACTTCCAGCGCCCCTGTGAGACGCACTTTTTTTTTTAAAGTTCAGTCAAAGTTGTGTGTTCAGTCAAAGTCTGTTCCAAAAAAGAATACATTTCCCACAATGCTTTGCGGAAGTGGGCGGTTCTGCTTGAGGAGGAAGCAGATATGGTATTTGGCCATGTAGTTCTTTTGGAGGTGTCATCGGGTGAAGGCAGAGTACCTGCTGCTTTTTGGTGACAGGTAAAATGGATTTACAAGCTCACAGTGTGCCACCATGCGACACGTTGTGAGCTTGTAGATCTGCTATTTAAAAAAGTTTCTTTTAACAAAATATTTGTATGTTTCAGTATTGATACTTTTATTTAAGCAATAATTTTGAGTATTTTTTTCACCACTATATAAAGCTTTCATTTTATTACGAATAGCACATTCAATCAATTGCATCTGTGTAGGCATCACTGTCACCATGTATGACATGTAAAGACATATTTGTAATATTCATTGTTATTGTCGAATGTTTACTGTTACACACACTTAACTTTAATTTATTTATAATATTTTTCGTTCTGAAATGGAGGTTTCATGTCACTGCAGTGCAGACAGGCTCTGCTACTGTGGAGTGGAGTACTAAACTACAAGTGAACACACCTGTGTGGGATTGCATCATGGCCTCTCTGTCCTATTGGTTGGCAGTTGAACCCTGCCCTTCTGTCTCATCAAGTGCAGCTGGTCTGCCCTCTAATGCTTGCCTACAACAGTCCATGTGCTTGTGTGCTTGTGCTTGTGTGCTTGTGTGCAAGCAACACCACAGGACTCAGCACTCAAACCATGTGACTTCCATCCGGAATGCATTGTGCTGTCTCTGCCCCCCGCTCCCCCCACACAACTCTCACTAGACTTTGTGCCTTTAGGTCTGTAGCTGGCCTAAGGCTGCACTCACACTGAGACGCACTTTTTTTTTAAAGTTCAGTCAAAGTTGTGTGTTCAGTCAAAGTCTGTTCCAAAAAAGAATACATTTCCCACAATGCTTTGCGGAAGTGGGCGGTTCTGCTTGAGGAGGAAGCAGATATGGTATTTGGCCATGTAGTTCTTTTGGAGGTGTCATCGGGTGAAGGCAGAGTACCTGCTGCTTTTTGGTGACAGGTAAAATGGATTTACAAGCTCACAGTGTGCCACCATGCGACACGTTGTGAGCTTGTAGATCTGCTATTTAAAAAAGTTTCTTTTAACAAAATATTTGTATGTTTCAGTATTGATACTTTTATTTAAGCAATCATTTTGAGTATTTTTTTCACCACTATATAAAGCTTTCATTTTATTACGAATAGCACATTCAATCAATTGCATCTGTGTAGGCATCACTGTCACCATGTATGACATGTAAAGACATATTTGTAATATTCATTGTTATTGTCGAATGTTTACTGTTACACACACTTAACTTTAATTTATTTATAATATTTTTCGTTCTGAAATGGAGGTTTCATGTCACTGCAGTGCAGACAGGCTCTGCTACTGTGGAGTGGAGTACTAAACTACAAGTGAACACACCTGTGTGGGATTGCATCATGGCCTCTCTGTCCTATTGGTTGGCAGTTGAACCCTGCCCTTCTGTCTCATCAAGTGCAGCTGGTCTGCCCTCTAATGCTTGCCTACAACAGTCCATGTGCTTGTGCTTGTGTGCTTGTGTGCAAGCAACACCACAGGACTCAGCACTCAAACCATGTGACTTCCATCCGGAATGCATTGTGCTGTCTCTGCCCCCCGCTCCCCCCACACAACTCTCACTAGACTTTGTGCCTTTAGGTCTGTAGCTGGCCTAAGGCTGCACTCACACTGAGACGCACTTTTTTTTTAAAGTTCAGTCAAAGTTGTGTGTTCAGTCAAAGTCTGTTCCAAAAAAGAATACATTTCCCACAATGCTTTGCGGAAGTGGGCGGTTCTGCTTGAGGAGGAAGCAGATATGGTATTTGGCCATGTAGTTCTTTTGGAGGTGTCATCGGGTGAAGGCAGAGTACCTGCTGCTTTTTGGTGACAGGTAAAATGGATTTACAAGCTCACAGTGTGCCACCATGCGACACGTTGTGAGCTTGTAGATCTGCTATTTAAAAAAGTTTCTTTTAACAAAATATTTGTATATTTCTGTATTGATACTTTTATTTAAGCAATAATTTTGAGTATTTTTTTCACCACTATATAAAGCTTTCATTTTATTACGAATAGCACATTCAATCAATTGCATCTGTGTAGGCATCACTGTCACCATGTATGACATGTAAAGAAATATTTGTAATATTCATTGTTATTGTCGAATGTTTACTGTTACACACACTTAACTTTAATTTATTTATAATATTTTTCGTTCTGAAATGGAGGTTTCATGTCACTGCAGTGCAGACAGGCTCTGCTACTGTGGAGTGGAGTACTAAACTACAAGTGAACACACCTGTGTGGGATTGCATCATGGCCTCTCTGTCCTATTGGTTGGCAGTTGAACCCTGCCCTTCTGTCTCATCAAGTGCAGCTGGTCTGCCCTCTAATGCTTGCCTACAACAGTCCATGTGCTTGTGTGCTTGTGCTTGTGTGCTTGTGTGCAAGCAACACCACAGGACTCAGCACTCAAACCATGTGACTTCCATCCGGAATGCATTGTGCTGTCTCTGCCCCCCGCTCCCCCCACACAACTCTCACTAGACTTTGTGCCTTTAGGTCTGTAGCTGGCCTAAGGCTGCACTCACACTGAGACGCACTTTTTTTTTTAAAGTTCAGTCAAAGTTGTGTGTTCAGTCAAAGTCTGTTCCAAAAAAGAATACATTTCCCACAATGCTTTGCGGAAGTGGGCGGTTCTGCTTGAGGAGGAAGCAGATATGGTATTTGGCCATGTAGTTCTTTTGGAGGTGTCATCGAGAGCACCCAGGCGCAGACTCCTGCAACTCATGGATATCCATGGTAGACAGGATGTCCATCAGTGGCAGGAAGTGACCTCACAACAAGCGTCTGGATTTTATTATATTTATTATAATAATTATATTTATACTTGCTTATTATACTTATTGCTTAGTTATTATGCTTATTACCCTTATTATATTTATACTTATTATAACTCTATGGGTGTAAGAGTATTTTTCGCGGGCAGGTCTTTCAGTCCGAGTGTATCAAAAAAGCAACTGGGTTAAGCACCGAACACTTAAGTTGTAAACACTCCCATTTCACCATCAAGCATCCAGCAGCGAGCAGAATGAATGGAGGGAGATAACCCCGACGGTAAGACAACATAAATAGTCTATTAATTATCTTTTTTTGAGGAAGGAAACGGCCGCGTAACTTGATCTGCTGTTCACACCATACTCTATGGTTCACACCAACACCGGGTGAATTTATTAACGGTCTAGGGTAGCTCTGTTAGCTCTGTTAGCAAGCTAGGCTAGCGTTAGCTCTAGAGCTAGGCTAGCGTTAGCTTGTACTGTGTTCATTATTCACATATCGATCGATCCAGACTCATGAATGATACTGTATTTGAACGTGGATCATCCTGCTTCAAAAACTGAATAAGATCAGTGGTGCCAATCTGCACACTGGGTGTGCAGGCTTATCTGTTGTGGCATTGGTTTTCAACCCTTTTCACATCAGGGTCCATTATTTATTCAGAATTTGATTTGAGCCACGGACACCCGTTTGATGAGATGTTGCCTCTCGGAACCAAAACTTAGAATATTTGTTGTTGGATAAGATTTTGTCCACAATTCCATTCTGTATCGATGTGCCATAGGAGAGATAACAGACAAATGTTGATCAAAATTATTCTACATTTTCTAATTGTGTGGACTTCTTGTAAATCAATTATACAATATTTTTTACTCTTTAAAGCATAAAATGAAAGCGTTGCAAATATAATAGATCGGGGTCCAACCTATGTTCCCCAGGTTCTATGTTCCCCAGGTTCTATGTTCCCCACCTCACAGCATTAGTTTAGTGAGGTTATGGTTAGGGGTAAGGTTAGGTGGTAAGAAAGTGGGGAACATAGAACCTGGGGAACATAGGTACGGTCCCTAATAGATCTACAAGGGTCCATTTAGTTACTAACTCTCCATCATTTAGCTGGGGACCACCTGGAACCCCCTCAAGGACCACTGGTTAAACCACTGTGTTGTGGAACCCCTCTGCTTGGTTTGTAATGAGTGTTTATTTGCGTCAAATCTTTGTTTCCCTCTGTTTCTTCTAATCTCATCCTCTCCACACAGATGTGACAACATGGCTACAGAGCATGTTAACAGGAAGGGGGGCACAGAGGAGCAGGAACCAATGGAGACACCCAAGCTGTTGTAGTAATCCGCTCTGTTGGAGGCTGGGCTGCCTCAGAAGGTTGCTGAGAAACTAGACCAGATCTATGTTGCAGGTAAAGAGCCAACTGGTTTCTAACGCATCAGTCCAATTCACCATACACAACACACACTCTCGTTAATGTTAATGGGACTATTAATGTACTATTTATGTACATTTGAACAGAAGTATGCAGTATTTATTTATTTTGTTTATTTATTTTTGTGTCAGCATGTTGGCACTGGAAAAACTGTTATTTAAATGATCTGAATAATCCCGTAAGGGATGGGCTGTGATGCAGCCAGACACAAAAATAAATAATTAACATATGGCACTTTATATTGATTCAGGCATTTTGCTCCTCCACACACGGCTATGTATTAGAATTATTGGTCATATACCATGATATTTAATTCATTCATACTGTTGCAAATCCTTTCTCCATCCCACCCTTTCTTAAACACAGAGGGTCTCACTGATGTCATCCTTTACCACCAACCGGATGACAAGAAGAAGAACTGGGGCTTCTGTTTCACGAGTGTGAAGACCATTAAACGCCAGCTCAAGCTCGGCGCCGGCTGATGAGTGGCAAGTTTGCTGCTGGAGAACTACTGTAGACCTTAGAAACGGCAGAACCAGCATTCCAGCTTTTCCTCAAGGACATTGTGGTTCCTCAGTAATAGTGTTGCTGCAGTAATCACGTGACCAGATATGGTCACGTACTGTACTGGCCACTCCGTTGTGCAAAGCAACTAACACTGAGGACAGTCCTCCAATTCACATTTCGTCACATGTTGTTTTCCCCATGCTTTACACCGTACATGTATCGGCACAGATAAACCACGACTACATTTATTGACAGCGTATACTCGATTCCCCAGTCCACCACAATTACACCTTCAGAGTTGCCATCTTCACGTGTGAGATCTTTTAAAATCAGTGGAGTGTCCCCTTTGCTCCATTGTTCTGTACAAAAAGAACTTAGGAGTACAATACAAAGAAAGCATGAGAGGACAAGACATTACAACTGAATCTCATCTGAAATGTGTATGTGTGGACCAATCCCGTGGCCTGTATATTGATATTCCAAACTCAATACTGATGCAAATATGAGGATGATGAGGAAGGAGGCACTGATGTGGGTATCAACTCTGAAGGTGTGATTGGTGGACTGGGGAGACACTGAGGAATTGAGTGTATATTGATGGTCCAAAGTTAATACTGATGCAGGTGAAGGTGGCACTGATGTGGGTTGGACCACTGAACTTGAGTCACGTGGCACGATAGTTTGGTTATTACGACATGCAGTCAAATGTAATACCATGTCCTCTTTAGGCACTATAGTTTTAGTACAAGATGGGCAAAGTAATGTCCTGTGTCCTTGCACCTGCAGATGATTGTATCTGTAAGGGAACAATAGTTTTCCTTCAAAATCATATGACAAATAGGTGAAATTAATACTCTACAATGACTTACTAAATAAAGTTATGGCCCCTCGAATATATGTTTTGCTTTATTACCAAGGTGATATAGCCCCAAGTAACAGATTTTAAATCTATAGTAATTGCAATGGGAAAGAGCAGTGCTACTGCTGGATTTTGTCTTCGTTGTCATGCTCCCAGAGGTAAGACAGTTTTGGTGGTACACCTCATGCTAAACCTGGATGAGCATACTTTCATGGTGCACCACTGAAAAAGGTTTTGTACAGTAGGTACAGTGTCTCTAGTAGTAAACAAAAATTATAGACAAAGCACAGAAAACAAAACAGATGTACACTTAGGACAGCTTATTGACATACTTTAATGGCACTTCCTTAAGATACTTAATGACTGCCATAAAGTAATCTTTGTCTTGACACTGGCTATTTTACTTGGGAAGGTTTCTGTGGAAGAGGTTTTCAACGATGGAGAATAGGGCACAAAGTTGTTTGGTACCCCAGGCAATGTTGAAAATTGTCTAAATCCACTTCTACTTAGTTGTGAGCCCTTTCACCTTCATCTGCAGGATCACAGAGGCTGTTGAGTTGTGAACATTGTTTTCAAAGTATCAGATCAAGGTAACTTTAAAATCAATTGTGCTGTTAAGTAATTAAATTCTCTATCAATAATTACATTTTCATCATTAGCTGTCTTTGGCTTCATGACGACTTATCAAAGATGAGACAGGGAAGCTGTTTCAATGTATGGGAGCATGAAAACAGGCTTTAGTATTAAGTCTTGGAAGCTGTAAACAGTGCTTATAGTTCTCAAGCACAATGCCTGATCGGACACAACCGTTTGAAATCCATTTATTACTTAATTCAATACATAGTACACATTTCCTCACAGACAATCTTTCAGGGCCACAAATCTATTCTTGCTTTAATCCTGGACAAGTCAATGTGATGTAATTATATTTTTTATTATAATTATAATTTTTCTTTTACATTTTCTGAGGAGAACTTTAAATAAAGTTTTGACTATGACTTTACTGTGTTTGGACTGGCAATCATTCATTTCTCATCAAAAACATTGTGTGTGGTCCCCCCCCCCCACAGGAAGGTGCTGTGGCTAACACTTTTATGTAAACGTAATATAAAAAAAAAAAACATGCACTGAGATTTTAGAAAGGTGTGTAATAAACGTATGTTAATTCAGTTAATGTTAGTTAAATATGATTGTGAATTAATGATTGTGAAAAGAAATTCTGAAGGGTCCAATATTGTTCTGATAATGTTTTTGATGGCTATGTAGGTGTGTGTGTGTGTGATTCTGTCACTTATAGTTAGATCTTTAACTGCTAACTTCTCTGTATTGTGTAAAGCAGGGGTCTTCAACGTTTTCAGGCCAGGGACCCCCAAACCGTGGGGCTAACATATTGTATACTATACTGTAATGTAGACAGATGTGACACATACTGCATTAGTATTCTACCAGCAGATGGCAGTAGCTCAGAGACTAGCCGTCAGTCATACTGCTGTATATTTCATCTGTGCACAAGTTTGGATTAAACTGAACAGAACTGCAGCCTTGTTCTCCTGAGTGTTCTCTTAATTTTACATATACCATTGTGTTTCATGTGTATAAACATATTGTGCATTCAATAATATGCTATTAAAAGAATAGATTAATATATTCATGCTTTTATTTTAAACATGCATGTACCACTGCCATTTATAACTGACAACCAATGTCAATACTATCAATCTATCACTAACAATCTGCAAATAACACAATATTCATACATACAAGCTATTCAAAAGAGGCAGATATTTTATATTTAAAGACAAAATAATATTTTTTCTTTCTTTAAAAAAATACAATACAGATATGGATTTTTTTAATAATTATTATTATAGATAGATAGATACCTTTATTATCCCAAGGGGGAAAATGTGTTGCCCAGAGGCAGCACAGCAGTAAAGGTTATTTACAAAGTTACAGAGAAGTATGAAAAAGATAAAAAGAAAAAACAAGAACAGTACAGAGTGCAGTAAGTACAGTAAGAGCAAGGTACAACAGGAAAGGGAACGAATAATATTATTAATATAATTATTATTATTATTATTCAACAATTTCGGGGACCCCAGTATCCCCACGGACCCCCTAGGAGTCGCGGACCCCCTGTTGAAGACCCCTGGTGTAAAGCCTTTTAAATCCATGTGTTACTTCGAAACATGAAGACGAACAACGCTGCAGGGTTAGCAGCTCTGGACTGGTCCGTCCAGGGTCTCCCTCACGCTCTGCAAGGAAGCAGCCTCTAACACAGGGCCAGGAAGTCCACTGCCCTACCAGCGCTACACTCTAGTCAAAATAAACTAGACTACGTCGCAACTCACAAAAACAAAGTTTGTTTTGTGTTGTTGAAAGTGTATTCTCGAGAGTGGCAAACCTCTCAGCACCCCATCCACGCTGTAAAATACACATTTTGAGCAGAACATAAAAGAAAAGGTGCGTCGTCTCTGCCCGGTGGATGTGTGAGGTCACTTCCTGCCACTGATGGACATCCTGTCTACCATGGACATCCATGAGTTGCAGGAGTCTGCGCCTGGGTGCCCCTCGGTGTCATCGGGTGAAGGCAGAGTACCTGCTGCTTTTTGGTGACAGGTAAAATGGATTTACAAGCTCACAGTGTGCCACCATGCGACACGTTGTGAGCTTGTAGATCTGCTATTTAAAAAAGTTTCTTTTAACAAAATATTTGTATGTTTCTGTATTGATACTTTTATTTAAGCAATAATTTTGAGTATTTTTTTCACCACTATATAAAGCTTTCATTTTATTATGAATAGCACATTCAATCAATTACATCTGTGTAGGCATCACTGTCACCATGTATGACATGTAAAGAAATATTTGTAATATTCATTGTTATTGTCGAATGTTTACTGTTACACACACTTAACTTTAATTTATTTATAATATTTTTCGTTCTGAAATGGAGGTTTCATGTCACTGCAGTGCAGACAGGCTCTGCTACTGTGGAGTGGAGTACTAAACTACAAGTGAACACACCTGTGTGGGATTGCATCATGGCCTCTCTGTCCTATTGGTTGGCAGTTGAACCCTGCCCTTCTGTCTCATCAAGTGCAGCTGGTCTGCCCTCTAATGCTTGCCTACAACAGTCCCTGTGCTTGTGTGCTTGTGCTTAAGCAACACCACAGGACTCTTTGGCCGGCTACAGACCTAAAGGCACAAAAACGAGTGCGTGTCGTGTGGGGGAGGCGGGGGGCAGGCACAGCGCAATGCATTCCGGATGGGAGTCGAGTGGTTTGAAGTCGAGTGCGAGTCGTGTGGTGTTGTGTGGTTGCGTCCAACTTGCTCACGACTCGCACTAGACTTCAAACCACTCGACTTCCATCCGCAATGCATTGTGCTGTCTCTGCCCCCCGCCTCCCCCACACAACTCTCACTCAACTTGTGCGTTCCAGTCTGATTGCAGGCTGCAATCAGACTGGAACGTTGGACAGTTGGACGCAACCACACAACACCACACGACTCGCACTCGACTTCAAACCACTCGACTCCCATCCGGAATGCATTGCGCTGTGCCTGCCCCCCGCCTCCCCCACACGACACGCACTCGTTTTTGTGCCTTTAGGTCTGTAGCTGGCCTCACAAGCACTCAAACCATGTGACTTCCATCCGGAATGCATTGTGCTGTCTCTGCCCCCCCCCCCGCTCCCCCCCACACAACTCTCACTAGACTTTGTGCCTTGGTGCTATGACCAAAAATGAATAAGGGTATGCGTGTCTGGGGGGGGGGGGGGGTGTGCTGGTCTGCCTGTCCTCCCTTACGTCCTCAGAGGGACATAAAGCTTTTAGACAGGGGGCAGGGCTCTGGGAGGAGCCATAGGGAGGACCGATGAGGCCACTACTGCTGATTGGAGGCGAGCTCAAACACACTCACCCCGCGCTCTCATTCTTTGT